>NW_027315945.1:15407112-15469612 GCF_026437365.1 Eucyclogobius newberryi
ATCTTTCTTCGCTCCATGTTTGACTGCAGAGCAGACGTCGTTGGCCCTCTTGACACCCGGTGGCAGCGTGGGCAGGGCGACGGGCGTGCAATCATATGCCACTGACTTGAAGCCCCTCGCGTCGGTTGGGGGGGTGGGGCTGCGAATCCCTTCCACCTGTCTCCGAGGGTCGGGGCGCTCAACAGATGCCGCCGTCTACAAAACCCCAACCGACTTCGCCTCCAATATTCCCTCTAACGTTGGGATCTTTCGAGCCTTCCACGCTTTGATGGCGTGGCCTGGTGTTTTCTTTGGCAGAGGCAGAGCTGACACAGTGACAGACTCAGACAGGAGCTCTGTACCGGAGCTCGTCCCCGCTCGCTCTCACCCCACGTCCGCCCCATATCTCTAAACACGTCGTGGATCCAAACAAACGCCACGCGGGGAGACGTGTCAGGAGTTCGCCGAGATATTTGTATGTCTACTCTGCTGTCAAATTGGTGTTTTTTAATGTCACGCTGCTTCTGTTGAAAAATCCTGAATGCGCTTTTGCCGTTAGACAGTCTCTCGTAGACAAGATGTAAACGGCAAGGTTTGTGTTGTCTGCTACCGCCCATTAAACGCCTCATTTCACAGGTAATAACTGCAGTTAGTACCTGGTTTTGCCTCAGTTAGTGATGGCACAAGTTGTCCTGTTACGACTATTGTGAGAAAGAATAACATCCCGATTTAACGATTATTCAAAATGAACTGTGACGTGTTCAATTTTATAACAGATGATCTTCCTTTGTGATCAGCTTTATGGAATCAAACTTTCTGAATGACAAAAAGTTTGACGGCCAGATACAAAAGTTATTTACGTTTAGATATGTTTTTTGAACTGTATATTGAATGAAAAAATACTTGATTTAGCTTCTAAAAGGGGCATGTTTAGTATGTTTTAGTTCTTACAATGATAACATATTGTGACCTGAATAATCACTGTTATCGATTGACCGAATAATCATGACGTCCCTTTTCTCAGTAGCACTTCAATAAAGTTAAACAGTTAAATCCATGTTCTCCAGACAGAAATCCCAGTGCTAATGCTTCAGAGTGATTACCTCTAGAACGTAAAAACCCTTTTAGTGCCAATCTATCTGTGAAACTCATGTATAAGTCGGCTTGATCTGACGCCCGTGTGCAGTTCTTGTGCAGTCTACATGCCCAGCCCTTCCCCTTGGACTCGCTCCAACTGCACCCACATGTTTTCTCCTGCTGCTGTGTCCCATGTTTGGCTTTATTTCCACCTGCGTTTCTTAAATCACAAAATGTTCCTCCGTGTTTCCACAGTTCTATCCTACAAAGCAGCGGCCTCTAACCTTTTTCTCTTAAAGGACCTGTTGAAGGGGGCAGGGCCAGTAACAACAGCGTAAAAGCTATTGTCGTATTACTGATACTGGATGTTTATTTGGCTCTATATTTTCAAAGTAAAACACACAATAGACTATAAGACGAAAAGTACATTTTAATATAACTCTTTTGCCTGCCAAAAAATGCATAATAGAGAAGAAAAAAACCATATCTAAGCTGCACTGGAGTATGAAATGCGGTTGCAAGTGTGAAAATAACAAATAATATCACATATAAGTCGCTCCTGGGTGTAAGTATAAGTAAATAAGTATAAATATAAGTATAAGTCGCACCCCAGCCAAAACTATAAGAAAAATTGTGCGACTTATAGTCCGAAAAATACAGTAGTCTATCTAACGCAGTAATGGTAACTGCAGTATTTCACGTAGCAGTATAAGCCATACTTGCAGTACTTGAGTCATTTTACAGTGTAAGTACTTGAGTAAATGTTTTGAATTCACTGTATTTGTCACATAAAGCCTAGTATGTGCGGCTGCTTTTATTGTACTAAAAACACGCCATAGACCTGATTCTTACTTTGCCTGGAAAACCCTCGTCCTGCTTGTTTTCCAGTAGTAGTATATAGTCGATTCCCGTAGTAGTATATAGTAATCCACAGTAAAACCTATAATGGAGCAGGATCAGAAATATGGTTTTCTATTTCCATATTTAATTAAACATATTTTAGTTTTTTATCCACTTTCAAACATTGTGCTTTTCTATCTCTGTAAAGATCAATGTGGCTGATCAGTTTATAGCGATAACAGTGGGACAGCGGTTAGCCTGCGTGGAACAAATCTCATGTACCGTTTCCCCCCTCCACTGCACCTTTTACCCGTCTCAAATATTCTTCTTACATGCATTGAAAGGTTTACAAATGATTGGCAGTCGTAATTGCTTAGCGCCAAACCATAACACAAGTTTGGATGTGAAATAATCAACAATTGACAATGCAGATATTTTGAGCGAGCAGTTAATTATGCGTTTGTTGCGGCATGTTCTGGTACAACTTCTTCGACTGCAGGATTATTCAACAGCCTCGCTCTTCTGCCAAAAGCGACTCGAGGCAGCGCAGCACAGCACAGCGGGGTCATGCTCCTCTGCTTCCTTAAATTAGATATCGTTTCCCCGCTTTCCCCTTTTCTTTTCTCATTGTTTGGTATTTCAGTTATAGATATATTTATATATATTTTTTCTGTATCTTCTTCACATCTGGTTCTTGTTGAGAGGTCAATAACTTCCTATGTTAGACGCGACAGCTACACAGCAATCCTATGAATAGCAATGTTCCAGAATGACGCAATCTCTGACATTTACAAAGAGACTGTTTGGCTTCCGGTTATCGGGAATTCATGATTTTTACAGTAATTGGAACTGTTTTCTAATGAGATGCCTCAATAGGGAAACATATCTAACCATGGCTAGGCTAATCTAAAATCATTTTTCTTCACAAACTGTCACTTGACTGGAACTATAATGAATATTTACCACAGGTTTCCCACCAAACTGAATCATAATTAGACATAAAAACCTGTCATTGCGGCACTGGCTAGTTTTAGTTCTGATGGTGTTTCATTTTTTACCTGTATCATATATAGACCAACCTGTACAACAAAAGAAAAAAAAAAGATTTGGCTTTCAGAGTTCACCCTTCACCTTTGTCACAGTAGTTTTAAATCAGAAATGATTCAAGAAAGAGAAAGATATGAATTAAACGAGCAGAAGCTTGTGGTTTGAGAAACACTGCATTAGACCTTTGAAACAGCGATTTCAGAAGAGACAAATTAAAGGATGTACAGATTAGTTTTAGCACTTGGTCATGTAGCAAAAGGAGAGAATGTTTTGTTGGGGAAAATGTCTCCACAAAGGATAGAGCAGAGGATAGAAGCAACAGGACACTAGGTGAGCAGAAGGAAGGGGACGTTAGCTTGTGCTTTGTTCACTCACCACCAAATAGACTCCATCATCCATCTTCTTACGCTTTATCCCGGGGCCTGAAATTACCTAAGTATTTCAGTATGACTCGAGCACATTTGTAGAGAAGCCATGCAGCTGATCGTCTTCTCGTGCACATCTGTCTTTGAGCAGGCCCCGACATCTGTCCTCATTAGTGATAATTAATGTCAGTATTTGCAGCAGTCTCACATCCAAGTCTGATTCAAGTTTGCCTCTGTTTGTGTCAGTGCTAAACAAGGCACACATGTCCTGTAGGGTGAAGAATTAGACTAGAAGTACCTTTGTATGTCTCTTGTGTGGCAGTTTGTAGCACACGCTCTTTGGTCAACACAATGCATTCTTTACAAGCCACTCTTAGAGTGCCAGGGCACTCTAGTGCACATAATCGACCAAATGAAATGTTAACCCATTTTTGGTAAGTACAGGGTCTTGGCAGGGTCTTATAAAATAATAAAACATGTGATAAGGTCAAATTTAAGGCCTTAAAACATTAAAACCTACTTTAAAGTATTGCATGTCAACTGTAATGTCTTACCTTTTCTTGGTCCTCATTTTAATTGTAGTAATGTTTTCATATGTTATGATTTAATTCATCCACTTTCATAAATCTAGTTTGTCTTAGATTTTCAATTATAACCTATTTGTTCTAACAATAATGCATCAAAATATTAGAAAATATTGTGCGGCGTGCATAAAATGTCCTATAACTATATAGGACAATTTGTAGTCTTACAGTATTTTTAGGTAAAAATAATGTAACTTTTTAATGTTCTTTAAAAGAACATTAAAAAGTCTTAAATTTCACTTGATCAAACTTTGAACGACCCTGACCCTGCCTTGAGATTACAAAATAAAAATAAAAAAACAAATAGACAAAATTCAAACCTTTTTGGTACAGTATATCTGTATTTACTCTGCGGTCTGTCAAGTATAGCCTAAAGTTATATTTATCTGCCATTCAGTCCTTTCCAGACTTTCTCTCCCCTGAATACACAGCACAGGCCTGTTGAGTGCTCGGCTGGTGGCAGTATAAGCAGTACAATTGGCCCTCTCCCATTACCATTTCAATTCCCCCTACACGGTTGGAACCGGGGCCCTCTGCATGTAAATGAGCCCACAGATTTCTGTAGAATTCTGAGATAGAAGAAAAACACAACATTATGGGAATACGCAAGCAACAGTTGTTGACAAAGAGAAATCGTTCAATTTATGAAGCATTTCTGTTCCACCTCCCAAAAGTGTGCAAATGTAAATGTGAATACATAAAAGCAAGAGCGCATAAGAAGAGACATTGCACGTTTTATTTGAAGGTAAGATGAGTATATTGTTAAAACAATATCAATAATTTGTCTCTTGTCATGTTTTTTTTTTGCGTCGCCACAACTAGCAAACCTCCAGGAATGTAACTCACAGTCCATGTAACTCTTGTATCTTGTATCTGTGACAGATACAAGATACAAGAGTTACATGGACTGTTTCCCTCATGGGTCTATTATAATATCGGTTTCCCTCGGAAAGAATGCTCTGAACACTTCTTCTGAAACATCATCATTTGAACATGTTATTTTATAAAGCATATTATTCTATACTGACCTCTTGTTGTTGGAGGTAGTATTTTAGGAAATGGGTGTAATATCTGTGCCCAATGGAACAGAAACAGAACAGGTTTATAATTATTCTTCTTTCTCTGACTGCTTTGCTCATGCAAGTTTTGTTAAAATGAATTAGTCCCATTTAGCTTACTCTTTTATAGTGATAGTTGTTGCAATAGAATACAATACATTTGTACCATCAAATGGTGAACTGGTGCCCCACGCCATTTGTCTGCATAGGGGGAAGTTAGTGCACTTAGCAGCAGGCTGAATGAGCTTGGCAGTCAGTGTGGATACTGCTGGGAACAACCTGCTGCTGGGTCTGTCAGTGCTCAGGTTCAAACCAAAGGTCCACAGGCTGAACTGACAAAGCCCTTGTCGAAAACCAATAAAATATGTATCTCCAGCAGCCTGGCGAGGAGCTCTCCTCCTCCTGACTCATGTGGGGCTGCCTGGCTGGCAGGTGGAGGTGGGCAGTCGGCGAATCGCCAGTTTTACAAAGAGCTCTGTGGGTAAGTGTTTTGAAGACTGAGCCGTCGTCCGGGACTTGTATAGTGTTCCAAAAGTGTTTGAGGGCAGAAGAGAGTGAAGTGCTACATTGGCAAGTACAAGACCTGTAGCTTCTCTCTGAGTTCTACAAGAATGACGCTAAACAATTGTTTTAACATATTAATGTAATATGGCTTTTTAGGTATGTCTGTAAACCCTGGACGAAGACTTTTTTGATGGCTTAGGCATATCTTAAGATGTCCAAGAATGCATAAGCAGAAAGCATAAATGGGACATGGGAGCCTGCACAGGGGATGCAGTTCTGCAGAAAGTGTCAGACAGCAGCTGAACATGTGAAGCAGATTAACAAACACTACTGTCTGAGCAAAACATAAATAAACAGTTCTTAATAAACCTACACAAAAAAGGTCCAAAAATGAGCAATTGTCTGAGGAGAGGGAAGTGATGCTTTTGAGATCTACCACCAATATATACTTTAAGATGTTATTTTGAAAAGTAAACCCACTCATTTTAAACATTCACACCTCATGTGACTTTAAAACTGTGACTCTGGCACATAAAACTCCTGCAATGGAAACAATAGATGGATACCTTTAGAATGTACTTGTGGCAGCAGGAAAAAAGCTATCATGAGGACTGGGCTCAGATAACAATACAGCATTCTTTACTTTTGACATTAATATAAGTGGTGCAAATATGCAGGTGATATGTGCCAGACCTTTGTTCTAGTTCTGGGTCGTGTTTTGTGTTTATATGTGTTGTTCAATTAAAAAAGAAAAATTTAACCAATTTGCAATATGTGTTACAGTTCTCCCTTTTCCCAGATTCGCCCTGTAATTTGGTCAAAAGTTGATGTTTATAAATCATACCATTGGCCCATAGATTTATGTAGACATGTAGTAGCGTTCACTTCTTATTCTACTGGGATGTACTTTTTTATTTGACTCTTGCTTTCACTGAACTTTTTCTCATGCATTTCTTACTATGAATCACACATATTCTCCGGTCATCTCTGATTGCGGTCAAACGGTCCCACCAGCCCCTCCAACCATTGGCTATGACACATCCTCCTCAGATCATCCCTCCTTACTGAATAAAGAGAAGTATGCCCATGACCTCAGAGGTATTCTTGGGACAGTAGCTGACTCACGTTGTACATAAAGTGCTACGGTGAATTTTGGGTCATGACGTGGCCAACCGTATTTGTCATAACAGGGTCAGATACACACTCGGAGGCCCCTGATGCTCCTAAGTGTATTCAAGTTTCTGCCCAATTGCATTTGAAGTGGGGAAAACAGATGCTGCCAATTGATAATGCAAGCAGGTATTGATCTGAATTTGAAAGCTCAGCAGGGGAGGAAGCCCACTCATAAGGAAGCGTCGGGGTATGACAGGGCAACCGAAAGTGAAGGTTTAATATTTAATGCCCTTGTCATTTTCTAATCAATTTGACTTAACCTGGTTTACAGTGCTGTCTTGAAATTACATTATTTATTTTTTACCAGTTTATTTTTTACCTCTAGTTGACATCATAAGATTAACTTTATCCACTAAGAACCGTTTCTGGATTAAGAGATTAAAAAAAATGTATAAAAAGCAAACCATGGCTAAACGACCAATTTAAACTGGTTTGAAATCAGAACTAAAAGGTGCTGTACCTCTCTTAAAAATGTGACAAACTGAATGATTTAATTGTACAGTATTTGCAGTGGTCCACATGCATTGCTCACTAACGCTGTCATAATTATTTTCACAATGCTCTGAAGTTTTGCCGCTATAAATCTAACAAACATTAGCATGCTAACGGCGCGCTTCCTGCTTCACGGAGAATAAAACGCTCTTTAATTAGATGCCGAGAAAGCACTGTGGTCTCATTTTGCCCCGAATAGATGTTTTAACAATATCTCTCTACTGGGGAAAACAGATTTAACCTTTTTTTAACATGAAAAAATATAGGTACAGCCCCTTTAATGAAATATAGATGTTTTGTTACCAAGATTGTATACAGGCTTTGCCATTTCTTTTGGATTACATTTTTAACCTTTTTGGCCTTCGTTTACTCTGCTATGCACTTTGGTAAACACCCAGCCACACTTTTCAGCACTATTGGCATTGCATTGCCTCCTGTTAGTCTGAGTGCACTGCCCAGCACAGCAGGCCGGCGTAGACTATCACCAGGGGTCCAATATCCTGCAGGTGCATCCCTTTTGAACCTTCTCCTTCCTGCCTCATGCCTCACAATTAAACTTTTATTCCACCCAGTCACTTTTGATCACGACCGAACTCGCCATCGCACTCCTCACTTCTTCCCCTTTCGTCTCCCTACACTAATCAACAGTACACACCTCTGACAGTCTCCCGTTGCCATCGTTCCATCCGTTTCCTGCTCCTCCAACCCCCACTCTTTCCCCGTTCGGTCTCCTCTCTCGCCCACCCTGACCTGGCCTTCTAAGGCCCTCCCGCTGAGCCATGGAAAACCCCATTGAACACAGCAACCTGCCCCGATGCAAGAGCACGTGTCACGGTGCCTCAACCCCCTCACCATTGTCATTGCGGTTCCAATGCCGTAATTACCCCCTATTACTGGTTAAAAAGGCGGGTTGAGAGTGTCATCGAGGAGGGGATGGTTGAGACAGTAGCGAGGGAACCGAGTTGGTTGTTTTGATGGCTGGTAGTTGTTGATATCCCTATGGACACGGGGCGTCCTTAGTTGGGACCACCTGCCCCTTGGATGCTGCAGTGGTTGGTTGGTTGGGGGCATTTAGCTTAATGTGGGATGTTATGGTGCAGTGGACACAAACAGATGGGTCCATAAACTGATCAATAGATAGATAGATAGATAGATAGATAGATAGATAGATAGATAGCAGGTTAAAGACAAACAAGCCTCTGATAGATCGATGTAAAAATGCAAAGGTGTTTGGATATCACAAAATGGTGAGAAAAACAAGATCCAATGCACGTGAATTGGGTGTTTTGGCCTTTAGGAAAAATGCTTTGTAGCAGGTTATAGATAAATATGCTCATTTCCACCTGTCATCCCTGTATACGTTTTATTGACTCGTTATCATAAATTCTTTTTGTTTGTTTCATTCATAAAGACTAATTAGGTTGTTTTGTACCTTGACGTGCATCTGGAAGGAAAGTGACAGACGCTCAGCAAAATATGTCAAGGTAAATAACAACCTAATTTGTCTTATATTAAATCATTAAAAAGAAGACATGATGAATTTTATGTTATCATACATGGTTACTTACATATTTAATTTAATACTATGAATAAATAGTCCCACCCTCAGATCAAGCACGACTAAAACTGTATCCCACACACAAATAAACACACACTCTCCTCTTCTATATACATATACATATACATATACATATACATATACATACATACAGTACTTACATTTGACAGCACATGTTAAAGTCATTAGGGCTGTAGATTTTTAGTCATATATCAATTAATCAGTCAACGAAGTCTTAGTCGAACCAATATTTTCATTTGTCGACTAATAATTTATCTAAAATAAGTGATTCATCCTCTCAAAAGTAGAAAGACGAGGGCATGGAACTTTGCAGTTGTGGTTCTCGAGCGTAAATTGTGAGTTTAAGTTCCTTTTTGCACATGAAGACAGTGTATCATGGTGCTCGTTTTTTAATCAACCAAGAATTTCTTTCTTTAGTCAACTACAGCTCTGCAAGTCAGTTATAGGGATTGTATGTTTGTAAATTGGAAACATAGTCACAGCCGTTATAAACATTTGGGAACTTGTGCCCTTATCAAATCCCAAGAGTAACTATAAAGACATTCCTGCCTTTTAAGGGAAAGAATGCTGCATTAATTCACTCATGCCAAATATGTCTTTTTTAGAATTGGTTTAGCCCAAAGAATGTTAGTATGTAGTCGTGCTGCCATATAAATATAGTCATAGTGATGGGTATATTGCATTAGAGTTTTCTGCACACATTTGTCTATTGCATGAGTGATCCTTTGTTTCACCTCGTTTCCCCACATGACCCGAGACCAAAATAAACAAAAACCTCACAGTAAGAAAAATGATTCATTCTTTATAAGCAGAAACAGAGTATTGGTCCTCTAATAACTTTTGGTTTGGTCTGGGATGAACGCAATTTATCCTAAACTGTAGCCGCTAAACAAATTGAGTATTATGTTATATTTTGGACATTTCTAAAACAACCTTATAACTACAGATTGAAGACTGCAGTGCTGATTTCTGCCAGCCCTTTTACAGTACTTCCCTTACGCCTTGTGGAGATACAGATCAGTGGATTTGTTTTCATCTGGCGCAGTGGGAGTTTATTGGGTCTCGGGGGTGGTCGGAGCAATGGGTTCTTAAAGTCAATTTTGCTCTGATATGTCTCTCCTAAAAGAACTCAAACCTCCCGCAAGGCTTTCTCCACATGATAAATTCACTTGTGGCGTAATTGCTCTATTGAAACCAAATGGTCTATAAAATAGTGTACTTTTTGTCTTTACTGTCCTCTTTAGGCTGGAATGTGTATCTCAATGGCAAAATATCCCCATAAATGTGCACTTCATCACTTTACTGGTGCTGGGTCTGCCACCCGCTTGTCTCCATTGAGATGTTATTACATGTTTCACTTTATGGCACTAACTTATCTATCTCCTTGGAGTTGAGCAGGACTGATCTGCGGAGAGGCAAGCAAAAAAGACACCAAGGTAAGTTGGAAAGTTTTCAATTGCAAGGTAAATTTAAGGCAAGACTCTACAGGCAAAACTCTTTATTTTTTCACTTTTTGTTGTTTGGTCTGGTCAGTTTGCTCTCTCAACATAGGCTTTAATGTAGAAACACTAAATTGTCCAATCTGCTACAAAAAATGTTTTATTATTTAATTGAATCCACTCACACCCATAGATTTATAGGGGACATTGTAAATTCAAAGGCCGTTCTTTTAAAATGTGTTTTCTCTCCTGCAGGACTTAAAAATCACCAGAAGTAGCACCAAACTTCCAAACTTAACACTTGAAGTTAACACGTTTTTGACAGAACAGAAGGATTTGCTGATATCTAATCCTCAGCCTGATTTGTTCTAGTTTTAAGTCCAAAAATTGAGAATTTTGTTTTTTTCAGCTTATTTTCAGCTAGTTTACTCAAAAAGTGAACAAGAATATCCAAAATCTCCTTTCAGTAAATTTTTTTTGTAACTAATGTGTCAACAGAAATTCTGTCCATTTTTCTGATTTGTATGTCCCAAATATGTGCAATTTTCACACATAATTTGCCTTATTTCTGTATGAAAACATTACATGATAAAAAACTTGGAGTACAGTAGAGTATAGTATGGGAACTATAGGAGAAGCTTCAAATTGATATCTTTAAGTTTTCTTCCTATTCACTGCTGTAGTGCCTTAATGCAATACTGTGGAACTTTCCTGGCAAAGCAATAAGAACGTGTTGAAAAGGTTCAGAACACTCTACCATTCATTTTGACTTTGGTAACAAACTGCAAACAAACATACGCTAATTCAAACACTTCTCTAATTTGCCGGAGTGCGGGGCCAATCCACTCCGCTCGCTCTGAAAGTAACGTAGCATATAATCATCACAAGGACATACTCGTGCGCCATATGTTTTCACTACACCGACAGAAGCCATTTTGTTTTTTTTAATGAGCATTTGCATTAAAGGCTTTCAGAAAACATTGCTTTGGGTCATGTGTGAACAGTGGAAACGTAAACATGCAAATCAGACGTATCAGCTCCTGCACGAGTGAATTATTGGACTGGTGGTGACAGAAGTCGTACTTAGCGGGATTGAAACCCTGAGGCCGGCACAGAAAATGCAACTGCCTGCGATTCGTTTGGTGATGATGGATGATTAATATGCTGTGTAAATATATAATAAAAGTTCTCCCGGTGCACGCTGAGGTCCTCGCCACCCGGGCAGGCTCGCGGCGAGGGAGGGAAACGCATGTGTGTTTGTAAGAGCATCACAACGACTTTGAAGAAGCTGGATTCTAATTAATTCTCCTCTGAAAGCTACATTTGAATCCACCAGAGCCACAAACGACTACACAGATGAGATTTACTTCAAGGGCAATAAGCTTAAGAAAATAACAGCAAAACAAGTATATATTTTAGCGTTGAGACTGTTATTGATAATCCTATTTCATAATTTACAATATTGTCAGTTATATGCGCAATGAATACATAAGATAATACATTTAAGAAGGAGAATCCAGCCCAATGTTTAAACTGTTCCAACTGAAGCAAGATTATGAACAGGGATTAATCATAATTATAGCTGTTTAAGAAAAAAAAGATGTGCTTAGCATCGTGAGCTAATAAAAGCGTTCAACAAATGGTAATATATAAATGATCTTAAACCTATCAGTGATAATTAGATACTAGATTCAAATTATTACAACTTAACAGTAGGAGAAATCATACCAATTTTAAGGCAGATCATTATGTTGAAACCATACAAAATGGAAACATGGTATTTTAATAAACACATGGCTTATGAGTTTGTCTATTGAGGAAACGTGCTCATTTCAATAGTTTTCCTGCACAAAATACTATTTTTTTTCTTAAACTTAATACATTTGTAAAGTCAAATGCTTGCGATAAGACTAATTTCTTAGATTTGTACAAGCTAAATGATCGTAACCTTGGCAGTTAATATTTTATTATTATTCCTTTTTATTTTTACAGGGACACAACATACATTTATACAATACACAACAATTAAACAACGCTTGAACAATTTAAACTAAAATATTCTTCCATTAAAACCCTAACCCTGTATGTGTCCTGGAGCCTGTTCCACTTGTTCTTTCCAAGCGCAGAGTTCACTCGAGGAACAGATATTCTAACATACATTTGCGACTGCGATAGTTCATACTGTTGACATTAAGAAGCAAGAACCAAAAATAGGAACATTTTTCACCTACAGTAGAGCCTTGCAAATAAACAAAAGTCAATGTTTCTCTCTGCGAACTGCAAAAGAGCATTTGTTGAATCTGATAACACCAGAAGCAGTTCGGCGAGCATAGACAGCACTGTTTTATTTTGATTTAGACTGCTTCATTTAGTGCTTTTCATTCATAATGAGTGACCTGGAATGTCCCTCGCTCTTGTGTCCTTGTGAACTCACAGTCTCTGAAGTGAACACAAGTGCTCAGTGCATTTTATGGAGATGGCAAGAATTCTGATTAACTCCAGGTCAAGTTTTAAAATTGTTCGTGCTGTTTTGTGACATAAGTGAGCAACATTCTTAGGGGCCTGCAGCCTCTTGTGTGTATTAACTGTCATTTATTCAAACATTATTTATGTTGTCATCAGAATGTTCAAAGTGACGAAGAAAAAGTCATGCACCATAATACTTTTTCAATTATTAACTGACATCAGATCTAAGTTTTAAGCATTAAAAAGATTCTAACAAAATATAAAAGCAACGATTTTGAATTTAATTTGTATTTGTAGTTTATTTATCTATTAAAGGGGCTCAACAATTTTAATTGAGCTTCACAAAATGTGACGTCATAAAACATTAGACCTAATGAAAAACTATTGGAGAGTCAACATTTCTGTAAATATTTATCCATGAAAAACCTAAGAATAAAGATTGTGCCTTTATCCAAACTGCTCACCCTCAGGCAGCATTAAAAGTGTGAGAGGAGCTCGTACACCGTGCCATGTGGTGGTGCCTGCTGCGGGGCTCCGGATCCTTTACGTTGGATTTCCGCCTTTTTAGTGAAGTTTTCAAAATGAGATGAGACTTACAGGCAAATCTACTGCCTTTACTACTGAACGCCCCAAAATGAGAGTGAACCCCCTGAACTCGTGGTCCCGCCAGGTCAGCAGTCAGACTCCCTGCAGCCAGACGGCTTCGACACGGCGATGGTGGCTGGAGCACTGCTGCATGAGACCAGCGTTAGTGTTTCTTTATTAAGTAAAGGAATAATGTACAATACAATTGTTTCAAGCATATGCTCTTATAGTATTGACCATCTATTTATCATTTTGTTTATCATTGTCATGGTCCAAATCCCAAATTCCCTGTGACGTTGAACCTCTGATTTGACACTACATTCACTTTTTCATAAATGCAAGAAAGTATACCGGCTCCCATACGTCATACTGGCCCTATTCTCCTCTTACAAAACCTAACCTCATCTTTTCCTTGTATTTGGGTTACAGCCTTTGATGGCCCTGACTCATCAAGTTTACTGTTACACTGATCATCTCCCTTTCTCCCTGTGATCACTGCAGCCGGCGGGGGTTTACCTCCCCACTGCTGATTTCGACGGCATCAATAGAGCCTCTCATCCCTAATATCGACTAATCATCTCCCCGCGCTCCACAGGCACGAGTTCAACTTCCAGCATGCCCGCAGTGAACCGCCAACCCCTCACGCTGCCTTACATAATCCCCCCACCGTGCCGCAGAGCTGAAAAGTGATCGAGCCAAGTGTTTTATACGGACATTCTTACGTAAGCCATTTAGTCACATATACAGTAGCGCTGCGGAGATTTATGATTTTGGCTCATTAGTTAATGGAGGTGGAGTGGGAGACGCAAGGAGAAAGGGGGCAGGGAAGGAGAGAAGGCAAGGTTGTAGCTGGAGTAAAAAGCTTCTACGCATTCCAAGAAATAGAAACCAGTGGTTATTTTAGGTTGGTGGAGGTGAGATGTAATATGATGGCAGGGATTTTGTAAAAGTGGTGTCTGACATGGAGGTTTAAGCCTGACAAAGTAATGGTTTTGCAGCAGCAGCAAAGCAGACACTGTGTTTTGACGTGATCCACCGGCTCAAAGGCACTGTTATTGTAGCAGGAGCTAGTACTTAGCACAAGGAGGGACAAGGGCCCGTCTGGAGTCAAGTCTGGTCAACGCAAACTGAAAGGTATAATCAAAAACTGGTTTTATTTCGTCAAAGGTTTGGGCTCGGCTTAACAGTTCAGTAATTACATGAATAGATGTTCTCCTGATGTTTGGTGGTTCCCCGCCAGTGCAAAGTCACTCCACAAATAACAATGAAAAACACTTTGCCCGCTTGATAAAAACATTACAGTAAAAAAGAACAGAGATGACGATCGATTTAAATCAACCTGCTTATGTCAGCTTTCTTCTCTCCTAACAGCACAATCAAAAGTCTGCCATGGGCAATTTGTCACACAGAACAAAATAAGAACGCCCATCTCCCTTTGTTGTACATGCGAATACCAGAAAAGGGTTTTCTACCTGACGTGGAAGATATTCAACATGTCAGCCTAAAATGAAGGAATGAAGGGAGGCAGAGACTTTCCGACACTACAAAGAGAAACAGGGGCTGTGCAATGAAAGAATAATGAGGAGCCCAGATTAGAAGGGAGGGGGAGGGGAGAAGTTTAATTCCAAAGTCAGGGAATGGGTAACAGATTGCCTTGGGGGAGTCATAGTAAAAATGTACGTGAAGGGGGAACAGAGGAAGGAGAAAAGCAGGTTAAAACTAAAGAAAGATGAGCTGCGTGGCCATACTTTCATCTCTTTGTTCAGTGTGTGTCTCTGTGCAAGTGGCTCTCATGTTCTTTCCCCTGTCCATGCTACTGTGAAAAGGAATCTGACCACGGTTTAGTCTTAGAAATGTTTTGGTTTGGTTTATTTGGCACCTTTGTTTTGTTAAAGTATTGAAACTGTATTGAAACTGTCCAAAAATGAGTTGTCCCTTCATTTTGAATCAAATTTGTGAATAAGACAAATATTTTCTTCACAAACTGCCACTGGACAAGTAGAAAACTATGATGAATATGTAGGAACAAGACATATGATTTATAATAAGTAAATGGTGCGATCCAGTTGACAATTTAGGATTTATTTTATAACGTTGCTGTCATTGTTGCACCGCTTTTTGCAACTGCAAGATGTTTAACTCACCAGCACTTTTTTGTCAATGCCAAATTGAAGCATATGGAAAAAGAATTCGCATGAGAGCTTCTGCCAGTCTTCAGCGGGAATTCTGTTTGTACCTTTAGAACTGGTGCGAAACCTGGAGAAAACCCATCTTGTCTTGGGTTGTAGATCCAAATCCACATGGAATGGTCCAGGAACTAATCCTGCAACCTTCTTTCAGTGATACGGGAGTTCCAATCATTGGCACCAGTAGTTTAGGTTCAGGGCGCGTTCACACTCTGTTCTGTGCTCTTGACTTGGTTTGGTTCTGTCTGTTCCTAGTTTATGGTGTGTTCACATTTCTCCTTGTTGAGCCCAGTTTAAGACTTGATTTGGTCCTGTTCTAGTACTGGTTTAGTCCCAGGCTAGTTCAGGATTAGTTCTGTCCCAGTTCAAACCCAGCTGTGTGCGAGTGTGAATGCCCCTGTCAGCTTCAGGAGTGGTCTTGGTTTTGTCGAAATTTTCATGTGAATGTGAAAAGATTTGTGGTTATTTGTCTCATCAGATTTTCAAAATGTCAGTGCTTATTTGAATTTATATGTGAATTTCTCATGTGCAACTTTTAAGGAAAACATACACTTGAATTTCCGTCTGTGAATTTTGCTGATTGTGTTTTCATTATGTTTTTTCTCAGGTTAAAAATTAGCCATCCAATTATTGTAAATGCAAATAATTTCAAGCCCTCAAATTAAACAAAATTGTAAGATTCGCAGTGAATTTAACAAGGCATTAACCACCGATGCACGTGAGCGTCTCTTGGCACTTAGAATCTTTACTGGGAATTTTTCATTGGGAATTTTACACAGAATTTTAACTTGAATTTGACGTCTGGACAATCTATGCTATCACTATATATTTTGTTTCAGAGTTACAACGTCAGAGGTAGAAATGCATTTTATAAGTGATCTTCCATATTTTAGCCCATTAAACATAGAAAAGCTGTTCTGCTCTTGAGCATTTGTCCCCGCCCACTGGATCAGCTCTCATTATTGTTTCTTTTTGGCCGAGCTACAAATGATTACATAGCTATTTCCCAGCCGTTGATAGAGTGAGTCACAATGCAGTTTTTGATGAAGCTCTCCGTGGGTATTGGCTGTAATAGTATAGGAGGCTCTCACTGTCAACAACAGATCAATAAGAACAACTGTGGCGGTAAAACCAGGATGCATCATAGGCGTCCTTAGAGATTGATGACACAGTGCCTCTCAAATATCGTCAGCATTAGTGGACATAGATTTGGCCTTGTACTTGGAGTGAGCGTTTGGAGACTGACTGGACACTGGGAATAATGCCACCTACTTGGCTGGAGAAGAATCTGTTCCACCCACCACAGACTCCAGGAAGAGGGCATGAATAATGTGTCTGTCACGGAGCAGAGTCACAGGCACAATACTGACTCTGGGATTACAGTAGCGGGTCAGACGAGCACTTGTCATTCTTACGGCGTGTTCTTCTCACCCCAAACGACATGATTAGTTTGGATTTTCTGATGAATGGAATGATTTTGAAGTGAAAAAGTAGCTACATAAAGCTTGAATTAAGGTTGTCCATTCTGTGATTAGTGAGAAACCGCTGTAAGATTTTAGCATTCACTCTCTTTAAAAGGGATGTATAATGTTAATGTTTTTAACCATCTTATTACAGCGTTTCCTCATGATTAGTTTACTCAGAGTTGTATTTGGATTGATTCATGCATGTTGGAGTAATAATGTTATGTCCTGCACTAGAGTTTCAAGTGATCAGAAAATGTCTGTTTTCATCCAGCACGTACCTCAACCTAACTTCTCTGCACTTTAAAAAAATCTGTAATAGTTTCATTACAAAATCCCGGAAAAGGCGCTCTATGTAGTGTGCATTTTTTTCAGCTGGACGGCCCACCACCTGCTTGTCTCCATGTTGGTGTTTTTGCTTTTCCTGGAACGTTCCACAGTAAAACATTAAACATACTTATCTCTGCAGGTGGCGCCATAATGCTGTGTTACAGGTCAGATCTTTGGAGAGGCTAGTTTTGCATTACATGTGTTTTTATTGCTCAAAAATACCTGTAAGCAAAATACATTGAATTCAATACTGTGGAACATTCCAGGCAAAGCAACATTAACAAACAACAACAACAACAACAACAACAACAACAACAACAATGATGCATGATGTCAACAGAACTCTAGTTAACCATTGCACTGACTAGCGATATGTTTTTGTAAAGCCATCTTTAGGCGCCTGACCTTTTGTCTCACCTCAGCGCACAAGGTGGAACAATAAGAACCAGCTGTTTGGGACTAGCTGAGTGGAATGTGTCTTTACAGGGCTTCATTTACCTGCAGGGCGTGTCTCAGAGCGGTCCTACACCAGCACGTATAAGAACATGTATTTACTAGGGCCATATTTACATTGAAGCATGAGTCCTATATAAAAAAACATAAAATCTGCTTTCCAACATGGAGCTTATATCGGCTTATTGCAACTTCTAGTAAACTCTTGCCAGTCCAAGCAGCTTATCCCATAATGATAACTACACTATAAATACCCCAATAGCAAGTACTGGGTAGACTGTAAATATCCAACAGATTTTGAAGGGATTACATGTCTCGGAATGAGTGGTATGTCTCTCAGTGACAGACAGCTTCAGCCCACTCCCAAAGAATAGCCTCTGGTAAAAAAAAAAAAAAAATGTCAGACAGGAAATTCGTCCAGAAGAAATTGAATTTAGATGTAGGTGGGGCTGTGCCAGGATGGTTTAGAAGTTATTATTTTGACTGGCCGTGTCTAGAATAAGAATACGAAATTGAAATTGAATTTCCATGTTATAAATGGAAATGACCAGTTCAATTTAGTAAAATTCATGGGTGTTTGGCAATTTATTTATTCATTTGCAGTTGTTATTGGACACTACCACAGTTGTCTTCTGCAATTCTTTGAAGTTGTGCATCTATCAAACGGCAAAGGCTGCGTTTATTTTAGACCGTTGAATATCCTCTGAAAAACTTGTAAATGATGTGTGATTTAGAACTCAGTCTTCTCTTCTGGGTTTGAAAATGTTGCTTGGTTTTTTGCTGAAATTCTCTTTAAAGTGTGTAGAGTCCTGCCCAGGCAAGTGGAAACGTGTCACGTGGACTGAATCCTGATTGCAAACCTGAGACTTATTTTGAGTATAATCCAAACTACCAACCTTCAACCAGGATGAGAAGGTCCTATTGCAAAATGTGATGTGTGTGGGTAACATTATGACTCAACTATTGTCTCACATTTGGCAAGTGGCAGTTCTAGCTCTGCATTATAATATAACTCAGTTTTCCCCCCGCTCTCAAACCTTGTATTCTTTTACCCATTTGCCTACATTTGCTGGATAATATAGCCAACTAAATGTGTCCCGTGTGTTTTTTACATTTTCTGTCAGAATCTTCTATTACATTTGGGAAAAGTGTTACTAATCATAGCCTCAAGTCTGCCATAAAGTAGTTCCAGAGTTTAACACAGCGACTTTTATTTCATCACTAATTTGTCCAAAGGGTTGAATCTGTTGAGTTTAATCCATGCTGTTCGCTGCTGGCTTATCTTGACTTTTCGGCGCATATATTCCCCCCTGCTAATAAATATTTCAGTTATTTTGACCAAGGGCTTTCTGGTTACTACAGTATATGATTCAGAGAGGCTCATGATAAAATCACTTTTAACTTCCTTGGAGGAAATCCTGCGGGGGCCACGGGCGCGCACTGGAGCCTGGATCCATGAGTGGAGCGGGTCTTTGAGAGGGAGGGAGGGGGGGAGGGGGGGAGAAAGAGAGAGAAAGAGAGAGGAGGGGTTGTTCCACGGTGTAAGGGGGGGTCACCTTTGTGCAAATATATCAAACCAAGAGCAGGACTTGCCACTCGCGTCAGATTCCTACTTTGTGCGTGTGCGCGTAAGAGAGAGAGAGAGAGAGAGAGACGCAGCGAGGAGGAGGGATCCGCGCAGGTTTGGGACATTTGTAAAGAAGAAAGACACAAACCTGCTGCTGACTACTACTACTGCTACTTCTGCCTCGACCACATTTCACTTTCTCCCACCACCACCACCACCGCGCGCACTTGTTCATCAAAAGTTGGGAGCGAAGCCATGGACACCGGGATAACGTTCGGACGCGCGTTCCTCTCGTGCACCTTGCTGATTGTGGCACTGCAAGGTAAGTCGCTTTTTCATTCTTGCGTCGCCTTGGTTACCGCTGGCACATTTCAGGTTGAGTTGGTTTGGATGAAGTTTGACGCAGCTCCGGGCTACAGTCTTTGGCACGTTGGGAGCGCCCGCTACTTGCGCAGACCTGTTCCAACTCGCCGCGCCACCTCCTCCAGCGCACGCACTTTACGTTCCTTGCAGCCTTTGAACCAACAACCTGTTCCCTTTTCATTCATTCCAGGCTATAATAGCACGAGCAAAGTTATTAGTCCCAATTGAACATCTCCATGGGTCAAGAAATGCCCCTGTTTTCCCATGCGTACAATAAAACGCAATAGTTTACCTGTTTAGTAGGCTTTTTTGTGTGTGTGTGTGGTTTGGGCAGTATTGCGTGAAATGGGGGAGAAAATCTGGCAGGACATTCGGCATATTGTCGGATCTCACGACGCTGGGACCGGCACATGTGCTGCTGCTTAAACCACTCGACCACCGGGCAGCATCTAGACGTACTGTTTCAAAATGTAACATAGCCTACTGCACAAATGTAAAATGGCTTATTACTGAAATATACTCCGTGCCTTTGAAGTCTTCCCCAACCAACAAAGCACGAAGCAATGGTTATTTATATATATATTGTTCAATTTTTCACTTTTAACTTTTAAAGCTGTTTTGCCGTCATTCCCACTATAATTAAACTGGATTAACATTGCTTCTCTTGCACACATCCTCTTCATTTCAGTTGAATTTCACAGATTCGTGCCTTGTGTAAACTGAATTCTATGATTTCCGTGGACTATTTGATTTAGGCGATCGCAGCCGCTTGTTAAGTGCGCCTGTGTGCTGTGTTTGAAGCAGCAGGAGCCTCGGGGCGGGGTTGGGTGCCGGGCAATACCCTAATTTGCTCTCCTCTGCTTTTTTCATTCGCCGTTGCACCTCTGCTCTTTGTGCCATCGACTCAGAGGCAGTTGTTGTGATGTCTGCCCTTCTGAAGCTGTCGAACAGGTGCCAAAATACTGATGTGTAATTGATACAGATGAGTCGAAACTGAGGCCACACGTTGCCTGGGACGGACAGCTGTGGGTTGAAGCATTCTCAACTGAGTCTATGAAAGTAGGAGGTGGTAATGGTATTCTCCAGCAGGTTTATGAGCAGAGGATTATTCTAGGTATAAACAAGGACTAAACCAGGTGTAAAATTGGACTAGATCATTACTACAATAGGTCTGACCAAGAACCACCCAAAGGAGCACCAAAAAGTGGACCAAATTTACTCTTTACCATGAGTTTAATCTGACTTTTTACATATGTATGCACAGTTTTCTTCCATTAATACTTTTTATTGCATGAACTCCTGTGCACTTGTGGTCTGTGGACAGTGCAGTCAGATACCTGGACAGATCTTAGACTTACTGAAAAGATTTGAAAATAATGTATACAGGCCTGGTAGAGTCTTGAGCAAAATCTTTATTCCAGTAAAATGGTGTTGATGAAGATCTAGAAATTGCGGTAGTCAGGGGCTAGTGCTTTGCCAGAGACTTATGCCGCTAGTTCTTGTATACAAATGTGATCTTTTTGATGCCGTTTTTAGTACACATTTTGTTCAAGACCTTTGCACAGCTCTGTATCTCAAACATCGTATCAGCTGGGAATTTCTTGTTCTTTGAATCCTTCCTGAAAGCTGAGGGAAGGAATTTTCTTTTTCCTGGGATAGTGATCATTAAAGTCAGTCTATTCCCCAGTGTTTTAGAGTTGGAATCTTGCTCTTAAGCATAGATCTGCCTAATAATAGCCATCTCAGCTGGGTTTCTTTGGCAGAGACCCACATACTCCTTTAACTAGTCGCATGCTTACAACTTGCAGCTCTGTCAACATGGCCCTAAAGACTACATGTGTTAATGTGCTTCATCCTTCTCAATTCGCTGTAAATGTGTTATGACATGTCGCGCCTAGCAACCAACGCCAGCCGACCGAAGGGGCTCGGCATGTTCGTGCCCGGTGACCTGTTGACCCCGCACACCCAGACTCGGAGGTTAATGTTTCTGGCCGTACACTCCTGGGATGCCACTGGCTGCTTCGTCTGATCAGGAAAGGAAGCCAAATGTTACTTTGGTTCATGGCTGTTTGTCAAAGGAGGTCGAGTTTAAGACAGGTAGTGAATTCAAAACACGTAGATGTAGTTTCAGCAACATTACGTCAACTAGGGATGAAACAAGGTAATCGATTAATTGGGACCTTAATTGACCCTGTGACTCGCCACTGTTCAAGGCGTGTTCCACCTCGGGCTCATAGTTGTTCAGATAAACATCATCCCCCCCCAAAGCACAGGCGTTAGAAAGTGGATTGTACTTTAGGAATGCATGAAATGTAGTACTGCCCGGTGGTCGAGTGGTTAAGGCGGCGGAACACACTTGAGTTCGAATCCCGGTTCAAACAGTTTACTGCATGTCCTCCCTTCTCTCTGATCCCCATTTCACGCTCGGCTGTCCAGTCTAATAAAGCCTACGGAAAAGGAATGCACGTAATTTAAGTCACTGATAAGAAATACATCACCATAACATCGTAAAGCAGTCTTGTATTTACGCTGGGCAGAAGTTATATGAATGCAGAAGTTGCTCTTGACTCCATCTAGTGGAGGCTGCTTTTACTACCCCATTTATGCAGGCTTGTATTTGACAGACAGTAGTATTTATAGTTGATTTTGGAACCTCACATTCATAGTAAGGATGTAGCAATACTCGAAATATCGTGATATCATATCGCCAAAAGTCTTACACTAATATCGTGGTCTGTCACAATAAGTCAGATTATAAGATTTTTTGTGAACATTTGTTGTTTTGCTGCTGCAGAATATTTAAAAAAAAGTATAAGGGATTACATAGACCATGATGCTTTGCAGTTTTAAACCACTCTTGTCTTAATTTTTTGGAATAAATATGAATATCCATCCATCCATCCATCCATTTTCTACCGCTTGGTCCCTTTCGGGGTCGCGGGTGACTGGAGCCTATCCCAGTGACTTCGGGCCTTAGGCGGGGTACATCCTGGACAGTGGCCAACTTGTCGCAGGGCTAAATATGAATATCACACTTTTAAATGAGAAAGTAGTATTTCTCTAATTCTGTTTGCCTCTGTTCAGTGAAATGAATATCGTGACAATATTGTACTGTGAGATTTGCATATCGTTACATCCTTTTTATTGGTAGTAGATTATTTTGTTAATGTGACTTTTACAGTGCCATTGACCGTTTAGCCATATCAACCATGAACTAACTGTAACATCCTTTCACGGTCGTACTATCGGCGGGTATCGGTCAAGATCATTGTCGTCGTCAATAATCAAAGTATTCTAAATGAACTAGGCAGAATCGCAAATGACAAGCATTAGCTGAGTTCAAGGTGCCATCGACTAACGCACATTGTCAGCCTCATTGTCTACCTTCACCTTAATTCCCATGGTCATTTCCTTATTTTTAATTTCTGTTCCTTTTGCGCCGGCATCTAAAGTTACCCCCTGCGGTTTTGTGCAATTATTATGGACTTAGGCAGCGGTAAGCCACAAGAAGATAAAAGTCCATGGAGATTTCACAGTAATGCTAGGCCAGTACTCCTTTACTTGTTGGCACTTGAGTTAAAAGATGTAAAGTTAATGTATAGGTGTGCGTGTAAGAAGAAGTTAAAGCTTATACTTAAATATTTCAACACAGCGGAAACTTACAGGACAGAAAAGGATCGGAGATGGTGCTACCTCCTTGTCATTTAGGCCTGAGGTTAGTTGGTTTTCGACCCCTTTGGCTATAATTACTCCCGGTGGCAATTCATTCCGTTTGTTTGCTAACTCGGAATGAGTGGCATTCTCGCGGACACGTTTTGGCCTGCTCCAAAATGTCTGTTTGTCATCGCTCGAAGTTCTGTGGAAAAAAAGGACCTCTTTCTTTTTTTTTTTACCATCCGCCCCTAACCACAAGTCACTGTTAGTAATCCCCAAATAAACAAGCAGCGACAAAGAGGCTGCCATCTCACTTTTGGAGGTGGCAAGCCAGGAGTGTTTTCACAGCCAACGAGCATTCCTGTGGAGTGAGTTTGGTTTCACTCAGCTGGGTCTCCAGAACGCCTCAGTTAAATATGACTGACTTAGTGAAATGTTTAGTTGGATTAGTTGTAGTGGAACAGGCATTTCAATCGTTCATTGCTTTATAGGTGGGACATATTTATCGAAAATGTTGATATGGATGTTGAAGATACACACAATTTTGATATAGAGCATATAATATGACAAAATGTAACTATACAATTTAAAATGTATGTGGTAAACTTTATAATAAATGTATACGGTGATTTAAAAAGGGTTAGTTACTTTCAAGACATTTCAAGACATATCTATGTGTAGTCATTCATTTTTTCACCCTTTTTTTTCAAATTTTTTCAAGTTTAAAACATAAAACAACAAAAAGAGGACAAGACCAGAGAGAATAAAATAAGTAAACATGTAAAAATACAGGAGAGGAGACGTCCAAAGAAAAGAAAATGAAGGCAAAGAAAATAAGTCAATTTTCTGTATGTCACTTTTAATGTCGGTCCAGTTCTTAATCATTGGCGCAAAAAGGTGTTTGTAAAAGTGAAGGAATGATAAAAAAAAGCAGAAGTCAATTTGTGATCATATCTGTGACTCAGGTGATGGAGGTTGAGGGTACAATTCCACAAAATAGTAACCTTAGATTCCACTATATTGTCACGAGGGCCACTCAGACGTACCCCTATTCTCTTATTTAGAACACAGCTCAGTTTAGCATGATGCAACTAAATCCCACATCGAATGCAGTTAGTTTTCGTGGTTGTACACTGTTAATACGCACATCGATCTACCTTACATCCCATTTTGAAGTCCAATGATGACATGGTTCACAGCAAAGAAGGCGTTTCTATGTGTATATCTTTTCATCCTCAGATCACCGCTTCAGCTTTACACCAGCTTAGCTCTGACTGCACCCTGTCTTCCACGCCGCATACACAAACAAGAAGTGTTACTGTGTACTACCTTTGTCTAACATCCTACTCTCATACCTGTCAATCTTTGCTCATTCTCAGTGTGAAACTTGTCCGAAAAGCAGAAGGAGGATGTTTATGGGCATAACTCCTGCACCAATCGAGGCCCCGCTGCATACATAATGTGTAGGCTGTAATTTAGCTGTCGATAAAGCAAGTTAGGATATTGTTGAAAGCACCTGCTTGAAAGAACCCACAGTAAAGGCGACTCTGTGCGGCTGCGGGTTCATTCTCTGGGGGCTAAAACAGGCTCAGCGCTACAGGCTTTTGACCAGCCGAGACGCTGTGTTGACTGTGCAAAGTTTTAGTTGCTAATGAAGTGTTATAATTCCTGTCACTGTCTGAACCTGGACATGTTTGTTTTATTCCCTTTAAGAAAAAAGCAGAAAGAGGGTGGCAAATATCACAATGTGTAGTTTAGTCTTGGTTGTATTCATACATTGGTACCACTTCAAAGGTCATTGTATGTCCACTTGTACTCGTGTCTTGTGTCTTTTGTGTGGTCAGTGAGGGCATTACACACGACTATAGGATGAATGCCTGCTGTGTGGGAGGAGGAAAAGGCCTGTTTACTTTGTCCCCGTCAATGAGTTAGCGCAAAGTAGATTTATGACCACAATCGAGGTTTTTGAATATGAATGGTTGTCCTGCTCACTTGATGCAGAGCTTTTTTCACATGTAAACACGTGTTGAACTAGCACGCTCTGCACTATTGAGCTCACTTGGTTGTATTGAGCCATTGTTAAACAGCAGAAAGAAAGTCACATGCTTTTTAGCTTGTTTTGTAACGCTCAATACTAATTAAATCAGGACAATAACTGAAATTGTGATTTTCTTCTGGCCTGTTTGGGGCGGGGCAGAGCCATGTCAAGGGGAGGGTTTGAGCGACAGTGAAACGCCTAGTGCACACCTCTGTCCCTCCTCTGTCCCTCCTCTGTCCCTCCTCTGTCCCTCCTCTGTCCCTCTGTCTCTCCTCTGTCCCTCCTCTGTCCCTCCTCTGTCCCTCCTCTGTCCCTCCTCTGTCCCTCTGTCTCTCCTCTGTCCCTCCTCTGTCCCTCCTCTGTCCCTCCTCTGTCCCTCTGTCTCTCCTCTGTCCCTCCTCTGTCCCTCCTCTGTCTCTCCTCTGTCCCTCTGTCTCTCCTCTGTCCCTCCTCTGTCCCTCCTCTGTCTCTCCTCTGTCTCTCCTCTGTCTCTCCTCTGTCCCTCCTCTGTCTCTCCTCTGTCTCTCCTCTGTCCCTCCTCTGTCCCTCCTCTGTCCCTCTGTCTCTCCTCTGTCCCTCCTCTGTCTCTCCTCTGTCCCTCTGTCTCTCCTCTGTCTCTCCTCTGTCTCTCCTCTGTCTCTCCTCTGTCCCTCCTCTGTCTCTCCTCTGTCCCTCCTCTGTCCCTCCTCTGTCTCTCCTCTGTCTCTCCTCTGTCCCTCCTCTGTCTCTCCTCTGTCCCTCTGTCCCTCCACTGTCCTCTGTCCCTCCTCTGTCCCTCCTCTGTCCCTCTGTCTCTCCTCTGTCCCTCCTCTGTCCCTCATCTGTCCCTCCTCTGTCCCTCTGTCTCTCCTCTGTCCCTCCTCTGTCTCTCCTCTGTCTCTCATCTGTCCCTCCTCTGTCTCTCCTCTGTCTCTCCTCTGTCCCTCCTCTGTCCCTCCTCTGTCCCTCCTCTGTCTCTCCTCTGTCTCTCCTCTGTCCCTCCTCTGTCTCTCCTCTGTCCCTCTGTCCCTCCTCTGTCCCTCCTCTGTCTCTCCTCTGTCTCTCCTCTGTCCCTCCTCTGTCTCTCCTCTGTCCCTCCTCTGTCTCTCCTCTGTCCCTCTGTCTCTCCTCTGTCTCTCCTCTGTCTCTCCTCTGTCTCTCCTCTGTCCCTCCTCTGTCTCTCCTCTGTCCCTCCTCTGTCCCTCTGTCCCTCCTCTGTCCCTCCTCTGTCTCTCCTCTGTCTCTCCTCTGTCCCTCCTCTGTCTCTCCTCTGTCTCTCCTCTGTCCCTCCTCTGTCTCTCCTCTGTCTCTCCTCTGTCCCTCCTCTGTCCCTCCTCTGTCTCTCCTCTGTCTCTCCTCTGTCCCTCCTCTGTCTCTCCTCTGTCCCTCTGTCCCTCCACTGTCTCTCCTCTGTTCCTCCTCTGTCACTCCTCTGTACCTTTACTGTCCCGCCACTGTCCCTCCTCTGTCCCTCCTCTGTTCCTCCACTGTCTCTCCTCTGTTCCTCCTCTGTCACTCCTCTGTACCTTTACTGTCTCTCCTCTGTCCCTCCTCTGTCCCTCCATTCACTTCTGTCCTGGTTCCCTTTGCGTTCATCTTCTCCCTCCACAAGAGTATAATGAGGCAAAAGGAGACAAAAAAAACAAAACGGAATTTGGTCCAAAAATGACGTGGTAGTAATTCTAGGAGGTTGACAACATTTCCTCACCAAATTGATACAAAATGAGGCTAAAGCAGATGTTCAGCCTGGAAGACCCCTGCTGTCTCACCTGTGCAAACCCACCTTCAATCACCAACGCTGGCCCTCCTCCACAGGTGCAGTTACATTTTCACCACCACCATCATATCCTGTTCATCGTTCCCTGCTGAGGTCTTAGCGCCAAACCCACAATATACACCTTATATATCGTTGTTTATTATTTATTACTCATCATATTCTATCGCACATTCATTTGAGTCTCTCCAAGTTGAATTTACGTTCTTAAGGAAGTCTCTTGTTGCCAGATCTTCACTAGCAGACATATTAAAGTGTATTAGACTCCTGTAGGAGCTAAAGGATGTTTTGCACACTGCTCTGTTAATATCTTTTCATTAGTGGCTGTTGTAAAGAGGGAAGGAAGGAAGCTTGGAGTAAAAAGAACAGACCAAGGCAGATCAAGGGCTGGGATAAGACATGATTACAGCTGACTATTGTGTTGCCTCGATGCCTCCCAGTCTCCAGAGAGGACGATTGAACCAGGGGGTAATTTCATATTCGGCCTTGAAATGAGCTTCTACCTCTTCTCTTCTGCTTGTACGATATATGTCCTTGTGTATATTAGCGCGGTTTACGACGGTCGGAGGGATGGGGGTCGGAAAATTGAAAAAAAATCACAAAGCACTTTTGCTAAGCGAGGTTAAGAGCGGCCAATCCATTTTGCTGAATTAAAGAGCTGCAGCAGGACACTACAGCGAGCGCCGGTCACTTCATCTCAGTCCATTTTATTTGTATAGATTGTTACACGAGGGATGTAATGAAAATGCACATTCAGTTTGGAAACAAGATTAAAATTCTATCCCTTTAATTGTTGATTTGGTCTGTGTTAATTAATGGGCTGATAAAATGCAGCAACGATTATATTTTCTCGTTTGTACATTGAGACTTTTAAACTACATTTTTGTATTAAATAAAGGTTGGTATATGGTAACTGAAAACTTCTATATAGATAATGTTTACGAATAAAGTACAGTGTATTATTCTTGAAACTTAAAAAAAAAATGTAAAAATATCTTTAGTATATAAATGCTTTTTAGAGTCTGTTTAGTCCAAATAAAAATTTCAATTATAAAAATATGACAACTTTTTATAGACGACCAGTCACAATTAATCAATGTTTTCTGAAACTGGTTTTGACCTTGGCACAAAAACAATTTGCTATATCTTATGGTTCCAATTGCTTGAATTAAATATATGGCTCAATTTACTTGTTTGTCCAATTCTAAAGATTAAAAGTCATAGCCAATAGTGTCACGCGCCAGTCCTCCCGCCTTCTGTCTTCTCCATTTGGCTCGATCAATCAGAACACACGCAAAACAAAAGAAAATAAACCGCAAATAGCTGCGGCGAGATCAGGATCGAGCCAATTAGGAATCAGGAATCTCGGAGAAATCCCTACATCTGTGGCCAAAGAGATTATATTCCTGACGGTGGAGAAGAAATCCCAACCCCTCGAACCCTAAACCCTCCCCATCTGACGACGGGCTGCTGGGGGTGTCCCGGGGGAGCGGACAAGCTGTCGCCCCGCAGGCTGCAGGCATGAACAGTTGTCTCCGCAGCAGTTGTTTAATGCACGTTTTCCAAAAATCTCAACACATTTGGTTCGTGTCACAAGCTCGTGCTGGACTGTGTGGTGTGCGGGAGTGTGGAGGGGTGTGCTGAGGAGTTATGGGGGGCAATTTGCACAAATATCTTGACTGTTGTGTTTTAAATGACAGGGTTTTATGCATCAACTTGAGTTTGAAGGTTTTTTTTTTGACAATATTTAAAAACAAATCAAAAACATCCCCCCTTGGGCTTGGTCACATCACCCAAAAGACCCCAAATGACACATTTGGAAAATCAGGTTTCCACTTATATTGACCTATAACAATTGGAATTAGCATTTTGTCTTGTAAAAACATAACAAATATTCCTGTAAAGCCTTGTAAACCTTAAAGAAGACAGAGCAGAGCTGAGCAAAGTTCCAAGCGCATTTATTTACAAATCCTTTTAATATTAATCAATGCCATTCAACACAAAAATAGTCAAATACCTTAATTCAAAGCCTAAACTACAAACAAGTTTTTATTGAGTTTTAAAAATTTAATTAACTGCACCGCCCCAACACTGAGCTATAATTATGTAGATCTTATATTGCGCGTAAAATAAAACACACTGGACAAATTAATTACACCGTATGTAATTGCATTACAAGCAAACATCAATAAGCCATTCTTGTTTACATTTCATTAAGTGCTCATGTTTTCCCGCATATTTCAAAAGCTAGTTCTCGTTGCTTCGCCTCGCACTGGTCATAAACCAGTTTAAACGTTCCTCTGACAATAAAACGCCGGTGCGCTCCGTTCGGGTCACCTAAAAGCCCTGCACTTGACTCCACGTTGGCCTCAGATGTGTGACAGCCGTCCTGGGACATTCCTCCTCTTTCTTATCAGTCTCCTATCGCGATAAGAAGAGGAAAGAGGGTGACTGGAAGTTCACCGGGCGACAGTATCTGTTTACATCCAGGCTGGTGAGCAAACGTACCCACGGCCCCTAAAGTCTATACCCACAGTGATTAGTCATTTGGCTTTCAAAATCCACTCTCCGTGTCCATATTCCCATTGCATCGGTCAGAAGACATTCCAGCATGCCCCTCCTGACTTTAATCTAGTTAATGGTTAAGCAGCAGTGGTTAACCTCTCCGGGGGACTGGTCACTGTTTGACAATGAGAGCTTATTGCTTAAACTGGGCCGCTGGGAGTTGGCGCATGAGCATTAATCCTGCACCAAAGAGTAATAGACCCTCGTGTGTAGTTGAAGGAGGTACCGGAATTTCCTCTACTACGGAGATTCTTGTGCCACTATTCATTTTGTTTTGTCCATTTGCAAGAAAACTCACAAATGTTGGGCTTTTGTTGTTGGCACAGAAAACCTTTTTTGTTGCGTACGATTGATTCCAGGAGTCTGTCATTTTAGTGAATTTCATACCATTGCAATATAATCTATAATCTAAATAATTCATTACCCCATATTTTATCTCATCCTAGTTAGGAATGGGTGATATATTGGTTCCTGTATATCACCCACATCATATTGATATTAACCAACATTATTTAAACATAAATCACACCTTTAATCTCAATTGCAATTCTTATAAAGTGAAATGTTTGTGTGATTTTTTTCTTCAACTCAAGATAGATTTGTGGACCTTGTTATGATTTTTAAACTCTTAATTCATATTTGTATCAGCAAATATCGGTTATCTGCTAAAACAAATCTCTATTGTACCATCTCTACTTACTAGCATGGGGAAAATATTTAATTGTAATTTTTCAGACAAAAATTGCGGGTGAGATTAAATGTGCGATTTATGTTTTTATAATAGGATTCTGTTAAAAGTTCACATTTAAATGCAACGGCCTACAACTGACGAACCACAAAACGTTTTTATGCAGAACTAGACCAGGTATGTTGTTGTTTGGAGGAAATTATGGCACTATTTACTATTTGCGTTAATTCAAATTCAAATGTTCTGTGACTCACCCTGCAGCCTAGAACACATGTATTATGTAAAGTACTTGGAGTAGTATCCGTTACCATTGCCATACCACACTATTATCTCTTGACATTGATTTACTTCTATAAACTATACATTCACCATTGCGAGATAGGGTCATTGTGTGTGGGTGGAGGTTTGTGATTGAAGTGCTTCTTGTTTACAATGGCAGTACTGGTTTGCCGTGTTCAGAGTCTGTGTTCTTGAAACTAAGGCTCAGCGCTGGGTCTTTGGGTCCGGTCAGGTTCGTTGGGTGTGTTCACTGACCTCACGTCTGTGGGAAAAGGGGGCTCCCCGTGTCACCTGAGCAGGAGGGAAGGGGCTGCATCACAGGGAAAAGTGCAGTGTCATGTTTCAGGGTTTTCTGCGCCAGGTAAACCGCCCGGAGCACTGGCCGGCCTTTGTTTTATGCGAGGTTTCACTTACAAGAGCTCCTGTGAAACAACAGCCACAGCACCGCAGTTCCTCTGGGCCTGAGCAAACTTGACTTTCAAAAAACTCAGCGCTGCATTTGGTTTTAGTTTGTATTTGTTGCAAGTTATGTCCTGCAAACAGTGAAGTTTCCCAGTTACGTGGAGTGTGTTGTCAGCAAATTCACTGCCTGTTAATGTGTCTCTTTAACCAATTAGCATAATAAAACATTTGGAATCAATACGATACTAATGAATGTTTTTTGTATATTGTATTATTGTAGGAAGCGAAATCACTATTTTATGATTATTCACTATTACTGACACCAAAACCTACCTGTAAAATACTTTATAAAATAAATAAATGAATTAATTAACAAAAAATTAAATAAAACACAAAACAACTAAAACAGGAAACAGGAAAAAAGGAGTAAAAATAAAAATATGTATTTGAGAATACATCCAAATCAAATAAAGGCACACAAAGTCCAAAATAAAAGCCCCATTTAGTCCAGTCAGTCAAATTTGTCAATTTTCAAATCAAGCCCAATTTTGATTACTTCTCATTCAAATAAATCACCATTCTTCTAGTCTGTGAGCAGCTTTATGAAATCAAACAATCAAATTCTGAATGATAAAATAAAGTTAATACATCATAACAACCTGATATTAAAGCTCAGGGTTACTTTTTTGTATAGATTGAACTGAAATAACTTACATTTACAAACTGGTCACAATTATCAATTGTTTAGTTTATGATTATATTGTGACCGGAATACTCGATTTTCGATTAACCAAATGATCCTGACATCCTTAGCCCAGTGGTTCTCAAACTGCACTTTGATTTATTTTGGTTTTATTTAGAGTTTAGATTGTGGGTTTATCATTGTTTAGAAGAACATTACAAGGGATTTAGCCATTTTAAACCAGCTGTAGTCTGTAAATAGTCCGGGTTTAGATTTGATACTCAGAAGCCTAAATATTATCTTGGCAGTGCTTGGAGAGAAACGTTTGCGATCCGCTGAACTAGCTTTCTCTAAGCAGGAATATTAGCCAAACATGCAATGAGGTTTACACTATGAATTTAGCGTTGTTGTTCTGTTTTTTTGCAACAAATTGTTATTTTTTTTAACCTAATTGAATGTTCTTCAATCCATGTCAATCCCTAATGTGTTGTTTTCTGCATTGTTATATAAAATAATTGACTTTACTATATGGAAATCGAATTGAAAATCTTGTTTTTTGTCACGTAAATGAACATTGACTGACCATGTCCAAACGGCCTTCTGGAAAACCTCCTATAAGTAATAACACACAACTTCCACTGCGATCTGCATCCACCAGTACAAGATGAACGGAGCCAAATGCTGCAATTACGGATGAAAGTATTTAGAATGATCGCTTGCGCAGAAAGAGCTCGAGATGGGCAGTTACTGAACCCCGTGATCCCTGGATAAAATGATGCCGATGGTAGATATTACCCCGTGCAAGTATATTTATGACGTTGCATCAGTTAATCTCCGCAGCGGTACAAAGCTCTTAAGGCAAGCTCATTCCTCAAACTTGTTTTGCTCTGCCAGTTCAAGTCAATCCCTCCATGTCGTCCGTGCACAGGTTCCCGTAAAAGTCTTCAATTTCATAGCTTTGTTTTGAGTCGCACTAACTGGAAAAAAGTCAATAGAAAATCAATATGGTTCAATTGGGTTATGACTCCATACAGTTGGATGATTAATCTCCATTTCATGTCTCTTCAATAGGCTGAACAGCGGCCATGATGGATAGTTATTGTGGCGTAATGTCTGAATTACAAAGTGGGATAACCGATTTAGCCTCTTGTTATTTGGAGCTAAAGTGATTATAGGGTCCAGTGTTGCGCCTGTGTTCTGCTCTTCTATATTTAGTGAATGATTCTTAGTTCTCTGTGTTCACTGTGGAGAATTCAATCGTTTATTTTAATATTTGCACATTTTAAGTTCACACCAATTCTTTTGTGAGTGTGGAGAGCGCAATTTCCTTAGCTAATTATAGGTATTTTTTGTGTGTTGTAATTGCAATGGTGTTATTATAGTTTAGATTGTTGACTTGTTGTTTATTGAGACTTTTTAAGTACTGTATTTTTGCTTATAAAGTCGCTCCGGAGTATAAGTCGGAGTATAAGTCGCACCAGCCCAAAAAAAAATGCATAATAAATAAAGAAAAAACATATCGCACTGGAGTATAATTTTGGGGAAATTTATTGGATAAAATCCAAGACCGAGAACAGACATTTCATCTTGAAATGCAATTTAAAATGCTAACGCTAACACCTTCAGCTACATGATGCACAGACAGAACTGTGGTAAGTGTCTGGTATGTTAACGTAACATATGAACAGTTATTCAGATAACTATAGCATAAAGAACATGCTAACAAGTTTACCAAAGCATCAGTTTTACCCCAAATCACTAAATCCATTGAATTCTTCTTCCTCTGTGTCACTTCTAAACAACTCCACAAACTCCAGAGGAAGTGCACATTATATAATAATGTGTTAATAATATCACATATAAGTCGCACCCTGGCCAAACTATAAAAAAAGGTGCGACTTACAGTCTGGAAAATACGGTATGCGATTAAGCAAATAAAGCTGACTGAAAGCTTCTACATAGAGAAAATGTAATTATTGATGAAGATAAGAAATTAGAAAGTGGAAGAAGTTCACAAACATCTGCTTCTTGCTAACTTCTCGTTCCATTTAGCCCAGATCACCTCATTTCTGAAACCCTCAACGAAATCTGAGTATTTGGAAAATTTTTGGTTTTCTTTTTGTAGATCACAAACTTAACCCACTTATGCAACATTTTATACATATGTTTGCTTTATAAATGAAACCCCGTCTCTGTTTCATCTTTTGACAATGCATAATCCTGAAGCTCTATCGCAGAGAAATGTTGACGGGAAAATACTGCCATTAAAAATGTTAAAAGCTTGAGAGACACACTCCATAAATGAAAAAGAGAGCCACACTCTCGCAGTGTTTTAGTGGCTCCATTTGGGGTCTAAAAGGGTTGGCTGGGTAATGAGCAGAGGACAGAGGACACATGTTCAATAATAAGACCTGACAGAGGAGGAGGGACCAGGGGGAGGATAGGCCGATTAAAGGAGACGTACTGCTGATTTTCATTATCTGTGTCTTTTGAAATCAATATCGCATTATGACATTTTTTTATCCCAATTTCACTCCAATATGGAAAAGAAACTAATCAAAAAGCACCCATGATCCATTCAACTTCCCTATTATTGTTTCAAAATGTGAAATTGATGATAAAAAAAAAAGGTTTTAGTTATCTACAACATTAGACCATTTTCATGCAGCATTAGTTATGAGTTTGAGCAATTTGGCTGGTTCTTTTTTCATTTCTAGTTCGTAGTCAGGGTATGTTCCAGGGCAGAGGTGGGAAGAGTAACCAGAAGAGTGTTTCGATGCTTCTAAATAATGTTACTCAAGTAGAAGTGCAGGACGATTTTTCGGCGATTTGAGAACGCAGGTGGAAGTGCGCATGCGCACTCCCCCGTGTGGACTGATACAACACACACGTGCGTTTGTTTATTAGCACAAAGGAGCGCATCGCATCTCTCGTCTCCCGTAGATTTCTGTCCACTTCTGCGTCAGCTCGAACTGTCTTTCTCCGTCTTCATTTTGCCCCGTACACTGAGGGAACTATATTATGATAGATCCATGCGCTTAGGCACGCGGAAACGTGAGGACGAGCCTGACGCGGCTGCAGGTGAGCGGTAGGTGCGTTTTATGATTGATACGTGGCAGGACTAATGATTTATCCACGCCACGAGGAAATATGATAAAAAATGTGTTGAAAAAAATCGTCCATTCCACCTTTAAGTAAGAGTAATTGGACATAATATTTGATTTATAATGTGCAGTTAAAACGGGAAACATTCAAATATCCACAAAATCTGGTATCTCCAAGCATTAATCATAGATCATATCTGATGGAGCGGTGCCAGAAATCATTTCATACTGTCAACATAACGCTTTTGTCAAATGATTTACTCACAGTGGAAAGAGGAAGCAACACCTTTACTCGAGTAACAGACTGTTACTTCAAAATAAATAGTACTCAAATTGGAGCAGTGTTGGGTGTAAAAAAGTTACAGTAGTTACTGTAATTAAATTACTTTTTGAAGTAACTTGATAATGTAACACATACCTGTGAAAATACTTGTAATTGAATTATAGTTTCTAACAAAGTCTTCTGTGAGGAAGTAAGAGCAGGTTGAATGTACTGTATCATAAAACCACATACTTGATTAACTTTACAATATTACAAAATCAAAATTCATTAAATTAATGATTCAAACTCACGCTCATTTCTAACTGAATGTTTTATGCTCATATTTTTGATAACGCCATGAAAGTGAGAGTGGATACTATGTGGAACTGACAGGTAATCTTCAATGATACAACATCTCTGCCATTCTTCTAGTTTGCAACAGAGTGAAGTGCTGTACTCTAGTGTAAGTGTGGCTCTACAGATTGGTCCAAAGTGTTAAGAGCGGCTGTCAAAAGTAAGTGCAGCATCCTCCACTCCTAACACATTCACATATTATAAGTCTTATCGTGGCGTACAGTTTGTGGAGGTGTTTTTCAGTCGGATTTCTCCCCCGTCGTTACCTGAACAAGGCCACATTGTTAAGAGCATTCCTGGAGGCTGTTGGAATGCAGGTATTAATACTGGCCTGATTACACCCTCTGGTTTGGAGTCGCAGGAGGGAGGCAGCGGAAGACGTGCAGAGTGAAGGGAATGGGGCGAAGATGGAAGGACGAAAAACATAAGCCTAATCATAATAATATGAATAATAATTCACAGAAAAATAGCATGTGTAGCTACAAATCTCCAAAACGAAAAGCATAAAAATGTCATATTTATAGAGAAAATGAATATGAGTATGAACATTCATGAGCAGACTGAAATATACTTTTAATCTTATACAAGAATCCCATTTTAGGACAAAGTTTGAGCTATAGTCTGCTAAAGAAATCCCTGCTCCACTAAAGACCTTCTCTGTGCACTGATCGGTCGACTCATGATTCATCCCCAATATTTAAAATAACTCGCCTTTCTCCTGTAATCCTAATAAATAATAATAATAAGTCGACGTATTGAAATGAAGCAGATTAACCCACAAAGAACATATTTTACTTAAATTAATAAAGCCTTGGATCTGCAATTTTGATCAAATTGCGATTGCTCTCGCAGATCTAGTCGCCACCACGTTGTTATTATAGAAGAGAATTGAAAATAAGTCCTGACAAAGCCCGGCTAAGTATTTGTGTGTTGAGAAACAGTTGGAGTAATCTGCCTGTGTGGGGCATGGCCAGTCTGTGTGTGGGCATCAGTCTGAGCAGTCAGGCCTGTAAAGAACATGTGAACATTACCGAAGCCCCGACGTGAACTGGACTTAAGCATGAGTATAAATACGATAAATAGGCCTTCATGAGTGTGTCCAGACTACAATAAGAGTGCCAGGCTGAGACGGGCCCAGGCTGCAGACGGGTTAGGAACACTTTGTGATAAGGGGCTTACGTATGTGGCAGCAATTCTCAAGCCTTTTGTTTTTGTTCAGATTGAAATGTAACGTGAAACGATCTTTAATGCTGCGTTTGTTTGGGAAATTGCTGGGTTTCAGATCACCTCCCAATATTTGATAGAGATGATATAGTTAAAATCAGTAGGTTCAACATTTGTGAGTTTACCTTTTGGATATTTCATGGCAGTTTTCCAGTTCAGTGTTATCAAGAGAGAAATTTGGTATCCTAGAATCTTAAAACAACTCATATGGACATGTAGAGGTGGTTAAATGGAGATAAGTTTGTTATCTTAAGTTCGGGAGCAGGACCACGCCCCTTCCTACGCCCCTTCCTGCGGCTACACTACTTAATCATCCAGATCACACACACACCTGTGTTCGTGATTTTCGTGCCCCTCCCTCCCACCCTCTTTAAACTATTCTAATTCATCTCCTAGATGGGGGTATTGAGGCCCAGGAGCCTTCAGCCCTCATCGCAAGAAGACCCAAAACGGCATCAACTTCGTACATTCGTGTTGTTCATGTTTCTCCCCTGCCAATAAACACCTTGCATCGTATCTGGGGTTGTGGTCCTTGCTAGTGAATACTATATTGCCTACAGTTTATCTGAATTTATAAGCTCTAAATTTGAATATTTCCATGCTTTACCCACTAATCACTTGCTTCTTCAGCTATAAGGCTGGAGAAATACTGGAGGAAGAACTGATAAAACAGAAGAAAATATGTTAATGCAATTTAAAAGTGTGCTATGTAACTTTTCTGGGCACAAGCTACATCCTTGTCTCCATGGAGATATTATAGCTTTGGCTGGATTGTTCCACAATGTGGCAATAAACGTATCCATCTTGCATCAATTTTAGATTTTATTGGGGGGGGAAAACGTGGGCCGATGGATCGTTTTCACTGTTTCTGATCACAAACACATCATTTATCTGTACTCTTGGCCCCCAAATATAGAAATTGTGTTTTTTGTCCGTGTCGTAAACCTACTCATGCGCAAATTGACCCAACAATATTTTGCCCCCCCAATTTTCTTTATGTCATATGGCACCCTCATGTTTGCACTTCTTGAATGCCAGCTGGGGACTCTTGATCCAGGCTGTCAGAGTAAGAGCCTGGTCCCTTTTGGCCAGGAAGTCGGGACAACGCTCGCCAAAAACCCAAGCACACCTCCTCCATCTACTCAAGCCCCTCGTCCTCCCACACATATGCCCCATCTGTTTGTAAAAGGCGGTTATTGGCATCGGTTTGGGGGCCAGTTGGTGCTAAGGTTCAGCAGAGCTTCAAAGCCAGCCCCACCATCGGTATGACAGAGAAGGCAGTCTAAGTGGAAAGCTATTGTGACCTCCAGCTAATTTCATCTCAATCATCTCAGTCGCTTCTTCACTTGTGGAGTTGTCGGATTCTTCCAACCGTTTTGGTTATGCGTTCGCTTGCAGTGTCAATTTATTTACCTCTTAAAGGTAACAGAAACAAAATCGAAATCAAGGAAATTGTGATTTGCATTTTTTCCCCCAAATGGAACACCGCTAGCAAAACATGTCATTTCTCAGTCCCTCACACTCTGCACCACAGAGAGATAGATACTCATAGGACACGAGGACTGCATGCTTGGATGATCTGCCAAACAATGCCCTCCTTGTCTTTCTGCGGCGTCCCACCTGTTCTGTCCTCTCTCGCCTCGGCTGTTTCCAACTTTCAGAATAGTTGCCACTGTCCCTCCACAGACACATTCTCCTCCTTACACCCATGCTACACTGAGCTTCAGTTTTTGTCATTCTTTTGCCTTCTCCCATGGGCAGTCTGGGTGGATTTAACAGTCCAGGAGACAGAGACGCAGAGGCCGAGGCAGCGGTGTGACAGCTGGACATCTATGGACAGCGGATCATGTTGCATGTTTTCACTTACAACACCGTCTGTGCCTGCTTTTGCTCATGCATTTCCCTTTACACGGCTTTCATGACTTTTTTGAAGTTATAGAATAGACTCTTTTTTTTTTTTTTTTTCAAACGTTAGTGCTGCGTAGTTGCTGCAGTTCACAGTTTTTAAATGCTAACTCTGCCCACATAATGACTTATGGTTATAGTTAACTGCCTGAATATTTTGGTATTATGTTGGTAAGATATGGCCTTTTTCACTTTAAATTATTTCTTTATGCATCTTTTTACGATTTAGTGTTGTTATGTTAGTAAAATTTCAAATAAAAACACAAGAAAAATATAATATCTAGATTAGTTGGGGTAATCCCTCATTTGTCCAGGATATTGTATTCTACATATATTGATAGTGGTTTCTTTAACCTAATGTGATCATATTCTTGTAAATGTAATCAAGAAAGGTTTTGCCCTGTTATTTTCTCAGTATTGTTACTTGTTCAAGCTCACCTTTGGCTTAGGCCTTCATTTGGTATTGATTTTCTGACAACCTTATTAGTCGTTCAATGTTTAAATATGCTTTCCGTGTTACATCTATTCCCCTTTGTTGGCTTTGTTGCACGCGGTTGAACCCCAACAGTGGATTTACGGTTCAGTCGACTCGGAAAGGGCAGCCAAACTTGCAGTACAAACATGGGACAATACCCAAATGATTGGCTGCTCGACTGTGATCCGTGGAAACCCGACCATTTATATCACTCTGAGCCAGTGCATGGTTTGCCTCACAAAACACATTAGCCACTGACACGAGCCCACTGTAGCGCCGCTGTTTGTACTATTCTAATCCAAAACGGAATTCATTATCAGATAAACACAGGACCAGCAACCATTTGTTTTCACATGAAGAAGAATAAATTATCTTGTGCGTGGGTTGCCTGAACAGTTAGTATAGAGTCAACAGCAATTTTCAAAGTTTTTATTCTTACTTGAGTTTTAGCTATGCCCTTGGAAGATAAGTGTTTTTTTCCCCTTTACTGTAAAAATCCCTACTTGTGTTCTATGCTGATAAGAAAGACACATTTAACATTTAAGAGCTTCTCCCTCACATTTTCATTGGTATAGCTCCCATATGCCTCTTTGCGTTTGTGTGCTATGGGAATATGCTCTGAATTAAACAACCAGTTGGTGTGATTTATTGCAGCGGAAGGCTCTGGGCATCCGGGAGCTTCTTTACTCAATGATGTATAGGATGCTCCTCTAAATCTTAAAATTTGGCCTCCGTTCTCCTAAATCTTTGAAAGCCATTTGCCTGGGCTTTGCTAAAACATAATCTTGATTGTAACCTCCCAATCTCCCATCAAAATGATCTACTTTTTTTGTGTTTGTGGCATTCTTTTAACAATTCCTAAATATTTGTAATTGTCAAATCACTGCCCAGGATCCCTAGTCGTCGGGGTAAACTCAAGTCCCAGGAATAAGTGGAAGAGTTATCATACTTTATCTCCGTCTATCCCATCATTCACACTTTGTATGAAATATTTACTTTCAACTCAACAGACCCAAACATCGAAACAACCAGCTTGAGACAGTAATTGCCAAAAGTCCAGTGACGGACTTGTAAGACACGAGTTTCAGTGCACGAAAAGGCGTTTTTGGAATTCTCGATACCACTCGGTTTTAGGCAGCAGTTCAGATTTCTCTACCTGCTTGTTCCGAGGTTACTTGCCAATGCCTCTTCCCCCGGTGCCTCATAATGCATGTGATTCGCAGCTCATTACAGAGACAGAGTCAGAGGCTTATCTACCCCCTAGCTACCTTTGTGAGAGGAGTGAGGTGCAGTCATGGAAAATGTACACTGTTGATGGACAGCTCCCACATCACCTCAGCTTTGACTTTACCTTCTCTACTTCCTGCATTCCTTCCAGCTTGCACCTCTTAGGCAAATCTCACCTCTCCCCAGGTTTGATGGATGCACCCTCCCCCTTTTCGAATCCCCACTTCCAAGCTACATTGAGAACCTGCGTAGACAAGCTTTGGCCTGTCTCTTCAAACCTCAACCAAACGTACACTTATCCAATCCACCGTAAATGTCAGAGAAGGCCTCAAGCGTACTCGAAACCAACCAAAGATCTGTTGTTCTAACCTAGAACATTATGAGAACAGTATACTTTGATGACATTTATGGATTGAATTATTTTGAATATGTTGTACTTTTTATGACACCGATGTCCAGACAGAATCATCAGTGAGGAATCTGTCTGAACCAGTTTCATTAGCAACGCAGCATAGTTCCCAGTCAGATCTAGTCAAACGATTTCTAGTAGAATCGCTAGAATATTGTATAATCTTACATTTACCAGGAAACATGGATTCAAAATTTATTTTTTGTCTAACCACAGAGATCAACCTACAGAGCAACTCATGGCTAATATTTACTGGCCAATATAGCAGGTCGAATATAAATTAAAAGATTGAAACTAAACTCAATCACTGTGTAAACAGTGAACCTTTTAAATGGGAAAAGTATAATAAGAATGAATAGTATCTATAGAAGTGTTTTTTAGACATCCACAGCCCTGTTTCACAACAAACCTAAAAAAAAGAGCAGTGTAGTTACATTTTGGGCAGTGCACTCTATATAGACTGAAGCTAATGCTGCGGCTAAGGTGTTCAAACAAAGCTTATGTCTCCTTTAGTCAGGTGGTTGGGCATACATAGAATCTGATAGACAACACCAAAAATTGCAAATATCGGCCAGAGATATTTCTATTTTGTCCCCCATCGAGATACAAGTCTACCTTTTATCATATTTCATTTCCTTTTCTTTTCTCCCGTCGTACATTTGTTCCACAATGAAGCACCAAGCCACGTCAGGATGGCCCATGCCCAGAAAAGTATGGGATATGTTTCATTTCAACTTTTCTTTATCAACCGACCAAAATATGTGTAAGGCACGTTATCTCCTTTCTCTTTATCTCACTCACATTGGTTTTCAGCACTATAGACCACGTCCAATCCTGCTCTGCTTGCCTCTGTGTATCCACCCTGCATGCTCCGCTGTTTCTCCATTAGTACCAGATACGGAGGAGGAGGAGAGGATGATGCCAGGCTAGAGGAGCTGCTGATAGCCAAGCTTCAACACCCAGGCAAACTTCCACAAGCATGTACTTTCCATACAGATATGCTACAATTTACTGTACCCAACACCATTTTGCTTGGCTCCTACGATTTCTGTATCATTATCTAAACGCAGCAGTACACCCACCTGGACCATCTGCTCCATGAAACACTGAAAAAGCACTATTTATACTGTTTTTCAAGCTGAGAGAAGAATTCACTGGAAAGCCACATAAGGCAGTTTTAATTATGTGTTCAAATACCCATGCTGGCAGCTACTGGATTATGGATATTATGTGATTAGAAGGTAACAACTGTACTATTGTTTTCCACGATGAAATAGTATATTCGTGTATATTATTGTGATAAGACATGTAATACGCCCATACAATTTAGATTTCTATTAAATGTATACAAAGATGATTAGTTGCAGACCTAAGATCATTTTGTTTACTTTAACATAACGGTGCTTGCCAAACTATAGTTTAAGTGACTACAAACTAAAAGTAGTATCAAAACTAGACTCATTTGAACTTGAAGTATTGATAGGGGAAAAAAAAAATGTAAACAGGAGCAAAGTTGACCTTTCCTGAACAGTTTTAGAATAATTTATCAGCGCTAGTCCAATTCACATGGTAACATAACTGTTGTTTTGTGTTGAAAATGACAGAGCATTATCTAAAACCTGCACCTACAATTAGAAAAAAATGTTTTCTCATCCTTGTGGTATCAAAATATGTAGAGAAATAAGTATATTACTTACTTACTAAAAAATAAACAGTACGACAGACAATGTTGTAGTTATTTTGAAAATGATAGATTAGTTTGGAGTTTTATTTTCCTCCCATAGTTTGACTCCATATTAAAAGTAGAAATTGCCCATTATTGTAGAAAGTTTAGCTTTTAATACCTTAAATTGTGATGAGGTAAAAGTTATAGCTTGTTAACACTGTGCCAGAAGTCTGACATATGATTTTGAAGACTTTCCAACACGCGGTGGAGATTACAATGTTATCAGCGCTGCTTTTTGTTATCGCATCGTCTTCAAGGGTTCAAAGTAAGCGAAAATGAAACAAAAATATTCTTTTATGATAAATGGCCACAAACAAATCATTCTGTCGCAGTAGATCACACAATTGAGTTTTGCACAAGCTATGTCATACCTATCATGTAACTATGATAATAATCTGTAATTCTCTTGAATAGGTTTGTGTTTTTTGCTATAATTCATTTGTATTTTTGTTACCAATATTGCTCAAAATGTGATTCAAATTTCAAGGTCACTAAGAAGTAAGTAATCAATAATTTTTGTTGTTTGTGCCCCAGAATATGCTTTGTGTTTAACCCTTATTTCCCCAAAAAGTTGTTCTCGTATAAATTAATTTGGTATAGAAAATAAAGTTTCTTTCATGAGTACAATCTTTCGTAATATTAAAAATGGCCAGAAATAATACAAACCAGTGGATTGGCCCCGTCAGTCTGCATGCATCCAAACCACTTTCTATCAATGTGATGAAGAAGAATGAATATGATCTAAATTAGCATCTATGTCTGTGAATATGCAAACACAAGGGAAAACCGTAACCCACGAGGTCATCTGTCCATCTGCGGTTAGCGCTCGTGGGAGGCTAACCCTGCCGCCGCGTGACACTGCGAAGCTGCACTCAGAAGGCAGGTGACGAGGTAGGAGTGTTCCGGTCGTATGTTTTTGGCCAGAAAGCTCGGACGTGGGTGTGATTTGCATAGTTGCGTCACATTATCTCTGAGCCTGGCGTAAACCGTGGAGTTCTTAGATGCTGTACGTGGGTGGCATTTTGCGTCGCAACCTACACAGCCTATGTCTTCCTTCTGCCTTGTCATCACTGAACCGTCCAACAGTTTTCATCTACTGGCACTCCCACCTTCCTTGTTCCTTCCGCTCTTTTGTGACTTTATCTCCCATCGTTTACAAGCGCGTGTGCGGACAGGTCTAGACTGGTGTTGTTTTGTCTTGCTCCGATTTCACACATACCAGATGATATCGCCGAGGCCCCAGATAGGTCGGGTTAGTTTAGCCGTGATAGCCATCTCGACAAGGTAGTCAATCACTTTGGCAGACAGTGATGGATGCCGGCTTATTAGTCAGGCCTGAATGTCCACGTTAGACACATGTCCCGTCGGCCATCGCCGTACTCAACCGCTCTGCTCTGTCTGTTAAAATATCCGCACAACTAAACCGAAGTCTGTGGAATCAGTCAAGATTAATACGCATGCTTAATATTTAAATCGGCTTCATTCCCCCAAATTATTCCGTCTATTGTTTCTCATTACTTTTCTAATCACCTCATCATCCAGGCTATGAATAATAATTTAATGAACAATTACTGAATGGGGAAAAATGTATTGCATGGCACATTTGAATTGTCGGAGGATTGGAATAATAGACTTTCCAGCAATTCTCTAGTGGGTTTTGATGTGTAAATAAGTAAGATGTTTGGGTTCATTCATGGAGAAAATGTCTAATTCAAACGACGTGACTGTATAAAATATTGGGGCTCGCTGTAGAAATTTGCCACAGATGACATTTTCTCTCATTTCATTGTGTCAGTTCCATTTTCCAAGCTGTCTCTTTCATATACGTGTGTTTGTGTCAGGTAGCAGGCGGACAGCGTTCTTATTGTGTCAAAATTGAGGCCCGCTTTATGTGTCTATCCACGTCTAATCTTGCCCCGAGCTGCTGCTGTCCCCTGCAGGCTCAATGTCAACCGTGTTACTTTGATGTCAAGGCACAACGTATGGTTCTGTCTGCCCCCGTCTCCCCACGCTGTCCACCTAAAGTCAGCCAATCAATAATAAAGTGACCCACCTCTCTCGTCTGCTTTAGTTATTCGGTCCCCGGACTGCTAACCCCGGCCCCCTGAACCCTAACCTATTGTACCTTCCGTTCTCACCAATAATCCCTGACAAACTATGACAATAAACTCTCTGTCTGTTGCCCCAGTAACGGGGACCCCTAAGTAAAAGTGAAAGGAAACATTCACTCAGCTCAAACAAGTATGGCCCCTGTCAAAGTGTATCAAGTAAGGTGAGTAAAATGTAGCTTTTTACCAACATAACAAGGCTAATCCCTCTATAATATACATGGGTTCCAGAATGATTTAAAATTAGGACTGTTGCCATAGCGATGAACAATTTAAAATGCAATATTATATGTTTTGCATCAAGAAAAGGTCCTGCATATAACAGGAAGCGGAAAGCTATGAATATGTACTATGCCGACTTGTAACAATGTTAAAATATGTAAATCATGTCTTATTCATTCTATTCCTGCATTAGTCTTCCCCTACCAGTTGGAAATAATTGATTCAGTCTCTCACTATCTTTACTGTTATTTTTTCATTTCTAAAAAATGAAGGGCAGGTGCTCCACAATGATCTATTTGTGGAAAATCCTTAAAGGACTCAGATAACTGATATCTGCTGCTTCTGGGCTTGGGATTCCTTCCGGTTGATGTTGAAAAATGGTGTGCATAACATACAATCTTCTTGCCAATTTTTATATGTGCACTTGTTCTGTCCATACGCTCAATAACATCTGAAAAATGCCTATGGGGGTGTGTGAATATGTGAATATGTGCGTGTGTGTGTGTGCATTCCGCAGGGCTTCCAAACTCCCTGCCCTCCCCATGTATGGCGCAGAGGAGCTCCATATCTCCTCGTCTCCAGCTTATCTGCTAGCCTGTCTTGAAGTGTTAGCAGAAAATAGAAACTACGTTGCGGGAATGCATTGTGCTATGAGCCGAACAACACAAGCACGAGACAACAAAGATAAAACGGGCTATTGTGAGCAACAATACACAATGTTTTAAGTATTTATCACAAGAGCTGTATCTCGTTATCTGCATAGAAACAGTTCGAGAATACAAATGAGCGTGAAGTTACAGTAGCCAGTGGCAAGATGCAAATGGAGTGTACAGTGTTGAAGTGGTTCAGAAGATTTTTCATTTGTTAGAAGGTTTTATAGAAGTAAGTTACTGTACATATAACAACTATCGTACATAGTTAGTTTATTGGTTCATTCAGTAAGTTGTTTATTATAGAACTATAACATAAGTAGATCATTGTTTTACATAATGTTCATTGTAAACCACAATGTTTGTATAAAACGGTTTAGCAATAGAAACAGATCCATTGACTTCCTGTTTAAAACTGCACATCTGATAAGCTCTGCCTCTTCTTAGTGACCTTTTAGTATCGCTCAGAGTCGTCTTTCAATTGACCGCAACCAAGCGCTCGAACCTCAGTTAGACCATTCAATATTACTCCAACATGCAGGAGTCTTCAAAATACAACTTTGAGTAAGATGACGATGATAAACCATTGTAAAAATGTTAAAAAAATTAAAAAAATTCTATAGTATGTCCCCTTTAAATTCACTCTCCAAAACATAATTTCATGCACATGTAACCAAAGTAGTTACTGGTAGTTTTCGTCCACAGAAATGCATTGGCCCTGTATCTAACTACACAAAGGCTTTGTTTGCTGTATCACAATTTATCAACATGTTTGTGTGCTTTTCATTCTTAGCAAAGGTTGATGTTTCTTTCTCTATTGTTTTTACATGTTGGGAGTCATTAACATTTTGCCACGTCATCAATTTGATGTGGAAAGTCCTGCATCTTGTCAAACCAATTTTCTTATGAGCACAATCAAATTATTTTACTTATTGGCCTTTAATCAAATTCCCTGGTTGCTCGCTTACACTTGATATGAGTCGTTTTCATATATTGATCACGGTGCAGCGTTCTCCCATCTCTGTCAGCCTTGGAGCACTCAATCAGTCAGCCAGCCTTTGCTCTAATTAAACTCACTGTGGTCACAAGCCCAACCACCAACACACTAACCTCCATGCCAGACTCCAGTGTCAGCTGCTGCTGAGACTTGTACGTTTGGATGTTGGGAAAAGAGAAAAAATGTAGTCGGCTCATGACCGTATTTTCTTCTCATTGTACTCTGCTGAGACTGTAGTGTGCAATAGCCTGCCAAAGCAGCAGGGGTAACCGAGCTGAGCCAGGAGCTAAGACAAAAGGGGCTGTAGTGTAAGCAGCGTGGTGCCAAAATAATGCAAAGAAGGATTTTAGAATGGATTTACTGATATAAATGAGAATTGGGAGAGTTCTAATTAAATCTGATTAATTCTATCTCGGAGGGATCGTGGGATTAACTGCAGATTTAGTCAGAATTGTGCACCTTCTTCTCTTTGCAGCCTGTATGCTAATGTTTGTTTGCATTGACTGTAAGTGACTCCCCAAATTCAAAAAGTGTGCGTCTGTGCCAGCGGGCTTGTGACCATATTTCCTGCCAGCCAGCAACCGTGCCCATTGATGTGTGACTTTGTACCCCCCACTTACCAAAGTTCATCCAAGCATTAGAAGCTAATCCGCCGTAATAGGCCAAGAGACAGTAAGCGGTGGAGAAAAGGAGCAGAGCATCAAAGGTATAGCGTGTGTTGCCTTTTTGTGCGGAACAGTCTGGTGTCAGTGAGGTATGCCAGGCAGGAGACTTTACAGATTTAAGGGGCGAGACAGAGCATTCTAAATCTGAGGCTTATGCTGTGTGCTGTGTTTTGGGACATGGGGTGCTGATAGGACGAGCAGGCAGCCAGCTCATGTCATTTAGATGAAATCGTGCCCCGGCCGGCTTCCTTTATCACAAGAGAATGTGCATGGCAAGGGCACCAACTTGTTTTGTTCGAAATTATAGTGAGAGATACATGGACAGTATATTGGCTGGTAATACATAGCGAGTAAGGGAATACATGAGTTGAGAGAAATCATACATGGTGGGATTTTCTGTGCAGAACGCCAAGTGATCGCTCTATCTTTGGCCCATTCTGTCAACTAGTTCCATTGGGATCAGCGACCACAGACTGTTATCTGGATGTACTAAGTTGAGATCGACCGATGTTTTTCTTTTTCATGGCCGATGCCGATACTGATTGTTTGTAAACCAACAGTCGATGGCCGATAAGCTCAGCCGATATTTTTGGGCCAATAGTTTGAATTTCCCCTTTATAATATGATTTGAAATTACATAACCCAAAACCCATAAAAGACCGAGATCATAATCTCATTTTGTATAGTCCCCTCTTTGCACTATAGTGTTCAAATGATTGTTTCCATATCTCACGTACTAAGCAACATATCATTTGTATAATTATTTAGAGTAACTCTTTCAATCTCAAAATGGAAGCAGTATTCTGCCATAAATCAAACTTATATATTTTCAGGGTAAATACTTCATTGCTTGAGCCATAATGATATACCACAAAGAAATCCAATAGTTTCATGTCATTATGCTTCAAGCTTGCATTGGCCGGTCCTCACCATCTATTCAGTAAAATGACATGAAATCATTTATAGTGTCTATTAAGACTAGAATATCAAGACATGTTTGCAGTCAAATTTATAGAGGAAATGCAAAGTAAAGGGTTCTTACATTTGTCCGAGGTGACTGATTATGAAGGGTAGGAATGAAAAGTGGAATATTAAATAGGAGGTCAACGTGGTGATAAATTAGCAAAGGTTATGAAAGAAATAGGTTAAGTATGCAGTCAATCTTTTGTGTGCAGTCAGTTTAGTTACATATTCACCAGCACACAATGAGAGAGTTTACCCTCCAGCCAGACGACCCTATCTGTCTACCTCCCACCAAGTGTTGCCACTGTCAACACTGAGTTAGCCTTGGCCAAGACGGGGAAGGGGGGATGATTAGGGGGGAGGAGTCGTGGAAGTGAGGAGAAAGGAGGGAGGGCTAAAGGGCAGGTGGCTGAGGACTCCATGATGGCTCAACTCGTGCTGTCTGAACGCGCTGACCCATACTGTACACACCGTCCTGCTACGCTTGTCTCCATCTCTCTGTCAAAGTGAAACACATTCCCTCCACTTAGAGCCCACCAAAGACGCTATACATTATGTCGAACTGTATTTTCAGACACACCATAGCGTTGGTTAATAATTCGCTAACCTACTTTGTTTTCTTTCTCTCTCCCCCATGTGCGGCTGCGCCCCTTCGCCGACGCCACTTCAACAGGTAATACAATGTCTATTTTCTATTCAATCTCACGCTATCTCTTCCAACACACTGCCCCCTCCTTCCGCATCCCTCTATCTCCACGTTACACTCGCCTCCTTAGCTTTTCGCCCCGCTGATCAGCACAAGTCACCTATTTTAAAAACATGAAGCGTTGCAGGGATAAGAAATACAGCAATGGGATAAGCAAGAAAGGGAAGAAAGAACGCGTGATTCAAAGTGGACTCTAGTGGCCTGTTATCTTATTACAACGGCACCAGCTTGTTACGCTCGGCTGACTAGTCCCCTAAGGAGCACCCTTGCCCCCTTTTAAGACCCCCTTTATTCGGCGGGTGCTCTCGTATTTCAGGGAGGACACAAAGAAGGGTAATTCTCTGCGGTTTTCACTTCCTGTCCACGCCAGATTTGTGTACACTTTTCCAGCCAAGCGTTCAACAAGGAGGCAGCTGAGGTGGCTTGTTAGCTGCTATTCACACTGGAACAACAGGAATTATGTCAACTCAAACTCAAAGCCCCTCCACGTAACATTTTTTTTCTATATTGGGTGTTTTTATTTAGCTGAAAACATAGAAAACATGCGAGTGGGCTTGCATGTCCACAAACCTGACTCTTACTTTGCCTGGAGAAGGACCGGCATCTATTGTCTCCAAGGAAATGTGGTTTCTTCAACTATTAATCCACAGTATGGCATAAAACTGCTCTGAAATATGGTTTTAACTTTCGATTTCTATATCACCTCCAGAAAGGTACACGGTTTTAATTTATTTTATATATAAGGCCTTGTAGGAACTAAATATCGTCTGGTGTAGCTAACGCTTCACGCATAAGACGAATAATTAGAAATATTACAATAATTTTGTTGTTTAACAAAGTATAAAAAATTGGGCTGTAGTAAACTGTAAGCAAATTAGGTGACTAAAAGGAGTAAAAGCTATCATCAACTATCAACTATCTCCACCAAATATATCTAACTCCAACTGCTCTTAGAAGACTACAATTGCACAGGAGTTCATGCTAAAACAACTCTTTACTGAAAAGTGCTCGTATAGTGTGTTTGTTACTAGATTAAATGCAAGATTCACTCCAAACTCTTCAGCTAACTCACTCCGTATCTTCTCATTTTTTGCTGTTGTCCCTTATAAATCTAAAAATGTTGGTCTGGTAAGACACCATTGCCTAAACGATTACAGCCCCAACTGTGTATTGAACAAACACTCTACGTACAAAAGAATCAATTACAGCTTAACTGGCTTTTTTTTATGTCGAGTCCATTTGACACAATTGGGATAAGTTACTCCAGCAATGAGCGTAAGTCCACATAACGTTTAAGTACAATTCACTACTTGTGTTACAGTGTTTTAAAGGATACTGGACAATGGGTTATTCTAATGACTAGACACCTATTCCCCCCAGTATTTACCCAGTATATCTCCTCTTTGTGTTGTCCCGTGTGATTATTGAGGACTTTTATGGAGAGAGCTGAGCTGAAGAAGCAGAAATGTGCCTCCTGTCTCTGCCAAACGGAAGGCTCATTAGAAGTGAAGGGTCTTTTATTAAATAAGACTCAGCACTCCTGCAGAGAGGAGAATGGAGCAGGAGAGAGGCGTCAGACAGCAACCTGGGAAATACAGTATAAATATGGACAATTCTGCATCTTTACCCTTTAGTTGTTTTTCTTTGCGGTTCCCGTATCTCTATAACGGAAGGCTTTGTGGCTATTGATATGTGTCCATCAAATAGGGAAGTCACGATATAGCATTTTGTTGTTACGATTATTGTGAGAAAAAAACATTGCGATTTAATTCTTATTTATGATTATTGAGACTGTGACCAAACAACAATGAAAGCTATCATTTTCTCTCTTTCTCATGGTCTCACACGGTACTACCGTAATTTCCGAAATATAAGTCGCACCCTTTTTCATAGTTTTGGCCGGGGTGCGACTTATACTTATTATACTTATACTCCGGAGCGACTTATATGTGATATTATTTGTTATTTTCACACTTGCAACCGCATTTCATACTCCGGTGCAACTTATATGTGTTTTTTTCCTTCTCTATTATGCATTTTTTGGCTGGTACGACTTAAACTCCGGTGCGACTTATGTTCCGGAAAATACGGTATTCCTCAAGTTTGTGACTGGCTTGACAAAATGTTACTTTCTCTCAGACAAAATAAAGTTAAACGTGACAAAAACAGCTAAAATATAACAAAAACAAATATTTAGATCTATTTTTTCAGCAATATATGAAACAAAAACTACATTATTTTACTCATAAAATGTCAAGGATTATTATTGGGACCTAAATTAACCTAATAATAATAATAATCTTGACACCCGTACCATCAAACGCAGTAGGTACATGCATTGAATTGTACTAACATAGGAATAGGAATATTTTTGTGATCACATTCATGTATTGTAATCTTATAATCTTTAAATGTTTCAACAGCTTAGTTATGGTGACATTTGCACTCATTCTTCTATTTTAAAGGTCAGGAGTAAAGCAAGATTTATACATCTCTGATTTGAAATTAAATTCAGTGGTCCATAGCAACAGTATCGGACTGTTTTATTACTTACGGATCACTGTTTACGCCATCTTATAATCTAACGTGTGCATGAAATGAACTATCTACCAGGCTCATTTGTCTTCGGTGCAGATAAAACAAGGTTGTCAAATGGCATTGTGGTTCTGAATGGAGGTGTTGAGATATAAAGGTCAAGCAGATGTGTTTGCATGTATAACGGTCGCCATACTGCAAATCACCTACTGTAAATAGAACCTGTATTCAGTTATCCACGGCTAGGCAAGACAGGCTGGCCGCTGAACTTCAAGCCCTTATCGTCACCTCAAAGTTATCTCCAATCGGATTTCCGTTTTGCCACTGAAGTACTTCCATCTTTTACAAACGAAAACAAAAAAATATCCACTATTTTCCAAAACATGCACTCCTTAGGGACTTTTATTGCTGTAAATGATCCTTTGGTATTTGCTCGGAAATTGGGCTTTGAGAACGAATTGATTTAGGGATAGAGGCGGAAAGGGAAGTGAGGGAGAGAGAGAGCACTTTATCCCGAGCCTTTTAGCCAGATTAGTTGTAGTCCTGGTGTCTACTCTGCTTTTATTTATTTTGTGAGTCAGCCTCTCTGTCACGGGACATCCTTGCGGGAAAAGACTGCGGCGTCAATATTTTTGCGTTGGAATAATTAGAGGAACAAAAAGAATCAAGTCACCTCTTTAAGCAGTAAAGATTGGAGCTAAATTGTAGCTGTGACTAGCTACAATTATGTCAATGAGAGCTTCATTCTAGACACACAAAATACACTTTTTGTCATTTCTTGTCTTACATCGACCCTTAAGTCATGAATATAATAATGTGACTGTAATGCATAACCTTTAGATTACATGGCATTGGCAACTGTCCAAAGTGTGCTCAGTGTCATTCCCATCCTATCTTTCATTTAGCTGCTGACCTACAATTGGCTGTATAGTAATGTATAGTAAAGGAAACAAATCAGGACTGGGGATGTCAAGATTATTTGGTTAATTGATAATTGTTACCATTTTGGAAGAAAAGTGAAGCAATTTAAATTCAATCTATATTCTTAATAAGTAAATCTGAGTGTAAAGTGTTGAGCTGTGTCACATTAACTAGTAAAGGTGATTCCTCCTCTAACAGTTATGGTTTGACAAACAATATCATCATCAGAAAATCAGTATCAGTTAAGTGTTAATTGTCTCTGTTGATGACATAGATAGAGGAATTCGGTTTTAGAACTGAGCTCTACTTCCTGTTATGTTAAATTCTTAATTTTCAAAATGTCTTCACAAACTGCCTTTCACATACATAAAACTATGATAAATATTTACCACAGTCGCTATTCTACCAAACAAAGTCATGATTAGAAAAAAAAAAGTTGTATGGAAAAATTATAATGTTTCTTCTCACAATAATTGTCCCACGAACATTTGATGTATCCCTAATCAGGACACATTCTTTGGTTGAATAAATGTATCGAGACATCAAAAACAGCGTCCAGATTACTACCATTGAAACATTTTCTACCATGGACCATTCCTAGACCAATAGCTATAACCAGACTTTTGTTTTCTTTTTTTTTAATGAAAACTTTTTCCATAATCGATGTATTTCCACCTCTCCATCTGTCCATCTTGTCATTGCTGATGGGCCCCTCTGAGAGTCTTGATTGGATTGATTGTATTTACCGTCTCTCTGCCCACGTATAGTCCTCATTAACTGTAGCTATTATGGACACCACATGGAAGCAGCTCTGCCAAGCACTGCCTGTAACGCATCCCATCAAAGCAAGTCATTTATCTGAATAAACACGGTAGGTAGAGACCCAGTGGAATTCTTCCTTCATCTGAAATCTGATCGTAATGTTCTCCTTATCACACATAAATAGTTGTTCAGACTGCCATTACTAAATTCATTACGTACTATCCCTAAGTTCTAAGTTCTAAGTTCTTAGCTAAGCTAGTTGCAAAAATATTTCACCTATCCATGTTCTGTTATTGTCCATGGAAATGTTAAAAAGGCAGAATTTTAAATTCTAATAGTTGGAACCTTGTACAAATAGCTATGTAATGTCTCTGCTGTTCTAAAAAACAAAACAAAACAAAAAAACACAAATATATATGGGTGAAGCTGAAAATTCTAATTCAAAATAAAAAACCTAAGGTATGTCTCTCTGGATCTCATCTCAATTTCCACTCTTCAGCATTTCTTCCATTGCTCCCTTTCTCATCTTTCTGAATTTTACTTTTTGGCCAGAAGCGTTCTGGGATTGGAAGGAATCTCACCAACCTCTACAAAGCGGGGGTAGTGAGAGGACAGGAGTGTATTAATTGGAATGCCTGGGGCGAAAGCGAGCCTTAGACTCCCTCAAAGATGGGATAGACCCATTCTCCTATGCCCCCTGGAACATCAAATATTAACACCTTTTTCCCCCTCATCTTTGGCCTTTTAGTGACATGCTCTGATTGGGTTGACTCCGGTTGATCCGAATTGAGCTCTCTAAAATGAAAGGCATCCTGGGATAGACACAGAAACATGATTGGACGGCCTTCGATGCTACATGGCCTTTTGATTTGAAATGTAATGAAATTCTACTTGATATTTCCATGCGCCTGTTTAGCTCTTCCTTATTTCGCATTCTCACCCCAAATTCAAGCTTGAATAGCCACAATAGTGCGGCAATTGTTAAAACAGACTCCTAATAGAGTTCCTGTATAATGGCTTTAGATTGTGTCAGCGCAATGATATTAGTTTTATAAATGGGTTTGATATTGTGTGTGAGAGATTAGTTCTATTTTACGCCGGCTAATGGGCAAGGGCACTCAGAGAACTCATCCATTTGTCGGCGAGACTATTTATCAAAGTGAAGTTATTTTGCTGAAGCTCTTACGCAGCACTAAAACTTGTGTATTCATTGCACTATTTATCAAAATCCCAAAGGGCATTAAGTATAAAGGGACAGGCCCACAGCCGTTTTAAACTAAATGATCACAAAACACACTCTCTTCGAGGCCTCTTCAAAGTTCTGGATTTTTTTTTACATGAAATAGCAAAAATAAAGATCTAAAATCCACAATGCATTTGGCTAATAATTGACACAGTTTTAAACGCTGGCTAAATGGCTTCAGATACTTATTTATTGCAATGTTATTAATCCCAGCACTTTTATTGCGAAGTGTTAGAAAACTGTACCTCAAATGTTTTCTCTCACACAGAACAATCTTGATTTTTTTTAAATTTTGTATCAAAAACAAATAAAAATAGCTTTCAGTGTTAATTTCCTGAACATAAACAACACAAAAATACTTTTAATCATTTCCTCATTCAAAACAAAAAGGCACATTTCTTCCTCCAGTGTCTGAACTCTGCTCCAAAACACGTGCTTTTACTGAGAGGCTTGAAAAAAGATCCACATAATATGTCACTGAGGAGTAGAAATGACTCGATTGAAACCAACTGCACAGTTCTACTCAATAACTAACATTACGAGGTAGGGAAAATGTTATCTTATACACGTCTTTATTTGTATTTTGATCATAAATACTTCTCTCCAATTCCCTCTACGCCTATTCTCCCTTCTGACCTTGGTGCATGATGATATTAGCACTTCAACTAACTTAATTTAGATTCCTGGGCTGGGCTTGAAATTGTTTAAAGGGAGAGACAAAGGACGGCGTTAAAAAGCAAGGTCCTTTAAGGTCGGCTGTTCTCGGATTCTCGGACCTCTGATGTTGATGAAATGTAGCTGAGTCAAACAAAGAGGCTATTAGCAGTTAGCGAGGATGTGCATCAGTGTCAGTAGCGTCGTAAAACTTAGCATTGGTAGCATTGGTGATCATCATAAATATTGCTATCACACAGACCGCAGGAGGCTTTTGGCAGCAAATAGAGCAAACAGATCCTTTGAAATCTAATCACACTTGATTTACTATCCATCACGTCTAGATTTGTTTAGTTAAGCCACCTTGGCATTGCTAATTGGTCAAAAGAGCAATTCAGAAGAAGTATTGTTTGCAAAATTGTTCAATCTGCAGTGGTGAGTCAGTTCGCTGGTCATCCGCTATAGAGATTGTGATTGAACGTCATAAATTGAATGTTATTGGCAAGATCCGCCATCTTTGTTGCAACTTGAAAGCAGCAACACGTCCATAGAGTTGCAATAGCAAAAAACAATACATAAGATGTACAAAAAATCCAGTAACTATTGGGTAAATAAAATGTCCATTGCTTCAGACTAATTTAGAATTGCATGAGGTGTGACGACACAATCTCAATCTCTATAATTAAAAATGGCTATATATGTTGCATAATGACATGGTGTCCTTGTGGGCGAGATATTTCACCCACAACTCGGGAAAGGCCCCAGCAAATAAACAGAAAGATCACAGCTTTACGAGTGAAAGTGTTGTCATTTGGTTGAAGTTTAAAAGGTCTTGACAAACAGTGTGAAGTGGCCTGCAAGGCTGGGCACTCTCAGAGCCCTTTGTCCGCTCCACAGATTCCCCCTCACCGGCCTGGTCGTCCTGGCAACAGGGTGAGAAGTCAGCCCATTCAAACGACAAGAGTGCGTTGGTTGTCGAATGTTTGCGGGACGTCCTGATGAGATGGAAGTGGGTGTGTTCGCCCTCTCTGAACATGGGACGTTTAGTCGGGACAAATGAGGACAAGGATGGAACCGTGCTTGAGGAGAATATGAATTCAGTAAGATGACATTGCAAGACAAGACTGCAAGGTTATGAAGAGTTATAAAGAATGTATTTCAAACTGCAGCACATATCCTGAGGTGGAAGTGTTTGGATCAGGGTTTAATCAGACATAGGTCCTGATTTAGATGTGGGTTAAGGTAAAGGATGCGTCTGTAGAGTTTCTACTTTTGATCAGACTCTTTATTGGTTTAGTCCTCAGTTGTTGCTATGGTTTACTAAGGGTTTAACTTTAACTTAGTCATACTGGTTTAGTGTCACTTAGTTTTGAAGGAAACTTTAGAAAGATATAAAAATGACAAAGAAGATGAAATTGAACCAAACAAACAGTAACTTTTTATACTTTATACTTCAGTGTTGCTTTAGTGTGCTTTACATTGCATAGAAATGTAACATACTGTTTAGGGGTTAAGCAAAAAGTTGCTCCTCACTCCACTTCATTTGGGTGTTTGTTTGGTGGTGCCATGTTTGTCTTATTCAAAATGAATGTGAAAAAAACAGACCAAAACATTTCTGGTTATACATGTTTTCTCCCTTCGACTTAACAAAACCTCAAAACCTTAGCTCCGGGCTTCGTCTACAAAGTTCCATACCTCCAGTTGCAGTTAGCATTAGCACTTAGCCTCGGGGCCACAGGTGTGTTTTCCAGCTCTTCTCAGGTGGTAGGTTTGTGCAAGCCCAGACACAGCGACTGCCCCTCCATATCCCTCCATATCCTGTAATTGAGGTTTAGCATTTGGAGTCTTCACATCCGGAATCAGACTATCTCTACCTTTAATCGAGAACCGCCCGGAACGCTCTGCACACATTTCACACACACTGCCCTCGTCAAACACAAAGAAGGTCCTTTAAAAACAGCCGAGGAACATGAAATACGAAGCCAGGAGATGTTATTGTGCAGACGCCTAATTAAAGACACAGATATTATCTCCGGAGTATAATAAGGCCGTGTTATCAGCCCAGATTTACCGCGGCCAGCATTTGAAAAGTAAGATCAAATATGTAGTTGACTGGATGATTCATTGATTGTAATAATGGCTAATGTGAGAGGTGCAGTCCTTTTTGGGAAATGTTATTGTCCACTTGTTTTGTTACATTGAGTTATGAGTACATCACGTTTAGAATTGATAAATACTCACTCTAAATGGCCTTATATAGTTTGGATGGCTTTGATTTGTTGAATTAGATTTATTTAGGACATTGTAGAGAAATCATTGATATCTATATTACATTTTTATCCGTAGTTTTTTGTCATGTTGATATCCCAATTTGTAGTTTTTTTTTTGTTTTTACATTAATTTAGGCAATATTTGCAAGGTATAAGTATTTTTCTAATCTAAATTTAGGCTAAATATTTTTTCCGGTGTTGCTCGTGTGTAAAAGGACACATATTATGCAAAAGTGATTTTGTTGTTGTTAAGCTTTTAACCTTGTTATATCTTCGTTACCACATGACAAATATACCTGGAGTTGTATTTAGTTTAATTCATGCTAATTTGATGATTTTTTCTTGGAAGATTGTTTCCCCTCTGAGCATCAAAATCACTCCATTCCATTCTCCATCTAGTTTCGATACTAGTTTTATATCGATTAGTATCTGATTTTCAATACTGTTGACAATGCTAGGAATCAATGTTTTTTGTCTTCCTCAGGCAAAAGCTTCCAGTAATGAATTTATTTCTTTTCTAGCTACTTTTAAAAGCCAAACTGTTTTGATTTGTTTTCCAATATGACATCAGTCCTGCTCCATCTCGGCCACTTACCGCCTCTCTATTGCCCATTACTGATCATTTCCTTGTTTTGCATGCATTTCCTTTCTCCATTACAGGAAATAACATTGTGATTTCATAACTGCTGGAGATACATCAGATCTGCATTTAGCTCTGGCACCATCAACAAAGACATGACAGCCCCCAGTCTGCTATGGCGGGCTTTCAGTGGATCACATGCATTAGATTAGATATACAAGCTTCGTGTCCTATTTCTGTTCACTGTGTGTGTCTTTTCTCCTCTTAGTTACAGGTACAGTTGCAAGGATTAATTGTTTTTTATAATTATTTTAGAAGATACGATTTTGGATTTGAAACGTTATAAAAATTATAATAAATCTTAAACTCCTATTTGGCAGCAAAAGTAAAAACAACAACAACAAGTATTATTTAATGTGGCTGGTTACACTTTGAATTCAATATTTTGCTTTTGTAATTCCATGAAACAATAATAGTGACAGTTTTTACACTTGCACTCTGCCACCTGTTTGTTTCCATGGAGATGGTGTTGCTTTGCATCCAATAATCCACAGTATGGCATCAAAGTTATCTGTGCCGCTTGTTTATTTACATGTGTTTTTATTGCTCAAAAATCCATTGCTAAACGTGCATTGTTACTGTGAGTGGGCTCGCCTCTCCACAGATCTGCCCTTTTTATTTTTTAACCTTTATTTTAACCAGGAGAGTCCTATTGAGATTAGTCCTGGCCACGAGACAGCAAAGTTTAATGTTACAACATACAAACAAAAAATATACAAATAACATACATTATGAAAACATTTGCACATTATTGATGAAGTCTCCAACTTGGTTTTAAAGGCATTCAAAGGCATGAACTCAATTTCCAGTATTTCTGCAACATATTTCAAGCAACAGGAGCTGAGTGGACAACTTCTTTCTTCCCCAGCTCTGTGCAGGCAAAATGAACAGAGAGGAACAGCTGATTGTTTGATCGTAGTGAATACAAGTCAACACTTCTCTCTGTGATCAAATCACAAATGTATGGAAGCATTGCCAATGTGGAGAGAAGGCCATCCTACTCGTGAGTACAAGTCACAGGGAAGTGTCATGGCTCAGCAGTTAGTAATGAGAGAAGCATGATAAACAAAGTCCACCGTCTGAAGACATGAAACTTAGAAGCCTTCATATAAAAAAGGTTGAAATAATCATTATAATCAATAATAATTGCCACATAATTGTAACAAGGCGATTTATTACTTCAAAAGAAAAACACAATTTATTACTGAAGAAAAAAATATTTATTTATTTTACATTTTTCTAAATGTGGTTTAAAAGTGAGGGACTCGTCTATCAAGACACCAAGGTATGTGTACTGTACAACTTCTATGTCCTTCAATTCAAGAGTGGAACCTATCGGAACAGACTGAGGCACCTTCTGTTTAAAGTTTGAAAACCACATTAGCTTAGTTTGGTCAGCATTGAGGACTAGTTTTAACTGAAGAGATTAATGCCCAACAGCAGCAGGGTTTTAAGATGCATAAAGATGCATGTTAGCATCAGAGACATTTTGAACCAAGTCATTGATAAAATAAATAAAATGGGCCTCAAAACTGAGCCCTGTGGCACCCCTTATGGACAACAAAAAAATCAGAGCAGAGACCCTCATATTTAATGCATTGAGTTGTGTTATTCAGATCATTTGAGAACAATGCGACGGCACGCCCGGACCAGCCACAGCAAAGTAGTCTGTTTTTAAAAAATAACAGCATGGCCGACGATGTCAAAAGCAATACATGATTCCATTTCCTCTGCCACTTTTGCCTGACACCCTCTACCCTGACTCCACTTTGCCGTATCTAAGTGCGCTCATTGTTTAAAGTGTGTGTTTTGGCGCAGCTGGCAGAGGTTCCATGCAGCACCTGTTCTTGTCTCATCACTCTGCGCTGACAGACAAGGGGCCTTACATGGGACCACAGCCTGGTACTAGCAGTGTGGCGCAGCCTGACACAACCCCATCGTACACACCACACATATATTAGAAACTTATACCCAGGCCACATGGGGAAAGCTTATGTAAGGGATAGGATTACATTGACCCAAATACAGGACATATACTTTAGTTATGTAGTGATATTAAGTGATAGAGTCAATGCAGATGTGGAAATGAACTTTTTTGGTGATTTATGTGATGGAAAAATGTAGACCTGACATTTGAAGTAACTTTTCATTATTTCACAAAGGAATTGACATTGGACATTGGACAAAGGACATTGAATTACAGTCATTTAGAGATATATTGTATTTTCCGGACTATTTTTCATAGTTTTTTCATAGTTTTGGCCGGGGTGCGACTTATACTTATATTTATACTTATATACTTGTACTCCGGAGCGACTTAAATGTGATATTATTTGTTATTTTCACACTTGCAACCGCATTTCATACTCCAGTGCAACTTATATATGTTTTTTTCTTCTCTATTATGCATTTTTTTTGCTGGTGCGACTTATACTCCAATTCAACTTTAATCTTGTATTTTGTAAAAAGAAATGAACAATCTAATACAAGCAGCATTGGTCAATTCCATCAAATCGGGTATTGTATTCTTACAGTTAGCACAACTTTCTGTAACTTCTAACTGTATCCTTTGTCATACAGCCTGTGTAAACACAAATTTTGCTTCCTCTCTGATAATATCCTTCCTAAATCTGCTTCTACTGGGCACATTTTCAAAACAGATTGCATTTGTTGGGCAAAATCAAAGTTAATTGGACTATCCTAAAGACTGTCCCCGAGCGCTGGGTGACAAATGTGCACTCGGAGTGGATCTGAAAGGCCTATAAACACTGTATCCTCTTTATAACAGGCTGCTAATGTTGTGCTGTGGAACTGGGAGCGTGCTGCCACGCCCTTCTGCCAAAACTGCACCCCGCATATCCGTCTTCATAGTGGGGATTCCAGAGTAGGATTCAGGCAAAGTGACGCTGGAGTTTATAAACGTGTAGCAGCAAAGACATATCAGATGGTGGGGGATTAGTGGCTCAGTGATAAGACATGAGTAGATAGAGGCTGTAGGCGGTGTAAGTAGTGACTGTAATTGTATAGTCTCTTACTTTATGATAAGAAGGATATCATGAAGAATACAAATGAATTAAGTCTGTGCAATCCCTCAGTCGTCCAGGTAGGTTCCATCGTAGCAGACAATTTAATTATGTCTGGACAGAGGTTTTTGAGAGTTAATGCATTTCATCTAATGTCCAAGTAGCTTCTTCAGTCCTGACAGGGATCTGGTCAGTCGCTGCCATGAATATCACACACTCTAGTTGTTTATAATAAGTCTGACTGCTAGACCTGTCCTGATAATTATTATATCAATTGTTTTGCAGCTCCTCCTTTTTAATAGTATTGTTTATTTAGAAAAGGATTTACTTTAATTATCCTGCTTCAAGTTTATTGTGTCAGTGGCTTAAAGTTGCTTCAATCTTATCGTTTACCGTGATAGTTTCTTGTAACTTAAAAGAACGCTATTTTCCAATGTTTACCCACATGTAGTCACTTTCACCTTTGGCAGTATTCCTTCAACAAAAGCCAATAAAGGAGGATAAAGCAAGTTAATGAGAAATACAAATTGGTATGCTTATTAAGATGTGTGTTTCGTACCTGAAACCTTTGACGTATTATTCTTTTTGTTTTGTAGAAAACATGATGCCAGACTGTAAATGCAGATATTCAATATCAAATACTAGATGGAAGGTTATGCGTCCTCATGACATTGAGAGGGAGGCTTGTGCAGTAGGACGCTCTTTGCTTTGCCAACAAATGAGCACACACTAATCCGTTTAAAGGGTTCAAGGATGTTTTGGGCAACACACAAATACAGATACACACAACTGGACGTTCTAACCTCGCTATACATCAGTTTACACTTGGTTTATCTTCACAACACGCCCCCAGCGCCACTATCCAGGTGTAGAACTATAAACAGCAGGTCCAATCTATATAAGCTTATGTTAAGGTTGGGCATGACAAGCTGGGCCCAAAAGACAAAGGTTTATAGCGGCCTCATAAAGACTCTGAAATATGGGTGATGCCTTTAGACACTAGGAATTAATAGACCACGGAATCAGGAATGACATGGTCTCCAATGTGGAACCGACAACTGGCTCCGTCATGGCTGGCACTAGTCTCATATATCACCTATTGTTTGTAGCATTAAAAAAAAAATCCATATTAGTTTTTTTGTTTCCTGTAAAAGCTTTTTTTAAACATCTATTCTTCTGTTTTGGTTTGTTTGATGTTGTCTATGCTATATTTTCTATTGTCTATGAAGGTTTGGATGTTTTTGCTACTATGGACTTTGGAACTTTTTTGGTCTCTCCATGGACATTCCTTTTATTTGCCTGGAGTTTTCCACAGTATGGCATTAAACATATATATCTATATGGAGACAAGCAGAAGGCGCCACCTGCCAACTTACAGGTCGGATCTTTGGAGGGGCAACCCCACGCCCAGAAGCATCACACGACTTAGACTTGTAGATAGGTTTAACGTCAATGTTAGCGTTAATGTTTTGCCCTGTAGATTACTATGTATTCCCTAAATAGAATTCATATGTACTGGGAAAATTTCTCTGTTTGACTTTTTTTGTCAAAATAACAGGTTGTAATGTCATGGACTATGTGGAGTTTAAGCCATTGACTTTTGCCTATACCAATGAATAAGTTGACCTACTTTCCAGTGGCCTACACTTAACTTTTTGGTGTCAACTTCACAGAGCATAGACTATTTCAACCGTACCCATTTTCACATCTTCATATTCATACTATGTACTTCTGGACATAGTGTGTGCTAGGCTTGTTTAAGAATGCTCTTTGAAAATGGCTTGTAAAAAAAAAAGAGGGGGAAAATGCTTATTCTTTAATGTCCAGAACACAAGGTGCAGGAA
>NW_027315945.1:15472112-15517112 GCF_026437365.1 Eucyclogobius newberryi
AAAGGCCTGTATTCAGATTTCAGTCCCCACTATGTGATAAATACTCATCCATAAACTTCAGTCTGAACTCACACACACAGCCAATAGCTCGTACAGTAGTGGGAAGAGTGTTCCCTAATTATCCTTTCATTTCCTGTGTCTGTCTGACCAGCTGCTACAACATAGAGAGGCGGAAGCATTGATCAGCCTGGACATGAGCATATTATGAGTGACACTTGAACATGTGTGTGTGCAAAATAATGGTGAAGGAACCCAGGTGGACAGTAGAATATAATTAAACATTAAAAAAAAAAAAAAAAAAAAGAGGAGGGTGGAGTGACAGGAAGTGCGTCAGGGACATGTGTGGCAGATGGCACGCTATTGAACATGCTATTAAACAAACATAGGATTAGCAGTCGCTGCCACGCTCAGAAAAGTAAATATTGGGTGCTGTTATTAAAATAAATGATACTGTAATTGTTTTCAACTGTCAAAAAGCTTAGTCTGGTAGATTATTATTATATTAATATTAAGAAATTGGATGTTATGGAGATTTTAAGGTCTTTACGCTATTTATTCAATTTGAAATACACTGCTTGATTATAAATACTCTGTTCTTCAGACCCTTCACTTTTACCTGCCAAATTTCCAGCATTATGTCAGTTCGAAAGGGGAAACTTGAGTTTGATAAGAAAAGGCCCAATATTATATATACATTTAGATACCACATTGATTATTAAAACATACTTCAGACAAGACTATCTACTTTTCAATTCAAAATAATAGTAGTTTGTTTTTGTGCGCTTGTGTGCTAGTTCTGATACAGATCAATTCAAACTTTTTTTCAAATTTTCTCCCATATATGTGATTTTCTTTAATATTGATACCTGGTACATGTCTGTCTCGAACTGTCCCAGCACTATAGATAAAATCCTGCTCTAATGACGGCAGTAGCACTGGCAGTACACTTTCACTGCTGGGATTCTTTTCAAAGAGCTCAGGTAACTCAGTTAGTGTCCTGTCTGTCTTGTTCTTCAAGCCACGAAATCACTTTATTCCCCGTGGTATGTGTATGTGCACGGGCTTTACTCACACATTCTCGTGCGTTTGCTCATCTGGCCGGCTGTTTGAGTTGGCGCTACAAGAGAGGGAGATTCTCTTTTAGGCAGAGCTCCTCCAACAAACTAGGAACATGCGAGTGGATTTGTACAAGTGAATATCAGTTTTGATTAGTGTACAGGATACATGTTGACAAGATGAGAGATCTGCATGCACCAGTCTAATCTCTGTTGACTTAAGTTTAATATTGAAGGTAAGACTAATGAATAGTGATTATACGCAATAGAAATTGATAGACAAGCAACCTACCAGAAATATGGAGTGCCAACAAAGAGTTTGAGAATAACACTAGTATCGAATCTAGATACTCATTTGAACATGTATTGATATCAAATAAGATCATACTATAGTTGAAAAGTCCCATTCTGTTGTCTAAAAACCAAGCATTTTTATCATGACTTTGTGGTATCAAGAATCAGTATCAAGAGTCGAGTCTCTTCCTTTTATCAAAATCGAGTTTGAAATTCTAGTATCAAGACAACAGCACTGTCAGTTAAAACAACATTTACCCTTGAACTAGAGGGTGAAACCCTTGTAAACGCCCCCGTAAAGCCATGTTAAAGGTGCATTGTGTAACTTTTGTTATCTTTATCTCCATGGTGATGTTATTGCTTTGCCTAATGTCCCACTGCATGAAAGTATGCTCTTATTCAATTATAAGCTTCAAAGACAAAGGGCAAAAACATTACTGTGAGGGGGCTCACTTTTCCACAGATCTAACATATAACTGGGCCTAGTGGCGTTACATGCTTGTTTCCATGGTGATAGAGACGTTTAACGCTATATAGTGTGGAGCAATTCCGGCAAAATCGTATAATCTCGAGACGTAAGAAGTAAGCTATGAAAAGTTACATAGTGCAGCTTTAAATCAATGTAGAAAATGTTGCTCGGACTTGATCTCCGATAGAAGCATATTATGGCCGATGTGTTCAGTGTTTCAGATTGTTTCGAGTGCTAAATGACTGGCTGACCCTTTGACCTTTTTTGCCCTAGTGGTCACATTTCAGTTTTTAACCCTTGATACATTTCTGACTTCCACCCTCATTACCTCCGCTCTGTGTCCTGTTTGCTTTGTCATTTCCTGCCTTTACCACTCGCTTACTGTAAAGTGATGACAAGATGTGCGCCCATCTGTTCCTCTTGAGAAAATTCCTCTTTCATCTCTGCAGTTCTCTGGGCTCTTATTAAAACTAGTACGCTAAGCTAAGTCGATCTTCCTTTCGCTGCAAGAATACAAACACAACATCTAAATAATTTAAGGGCGGAATTTGCAGTCCAGATATTGCATGATTAATTTATTGGATTTGGGGCTGTGGTCTTCATTATCAAACCAAACGTCTAAAATGTCGAGTCAATTGTGAATGTATTAAGTTTAAGGATGTAGAATCTTGCAGCGTATGTGTAGTTTGGGGAGTAAAAGAGAAGACGATCCATCTATTATTAACGCTTTATTTACATCTTTTCTGCCAATGTTTGTGTCTCAGAAAAATGACTGACATGATGATAGAAAAATATTGGAAGACATTATGTGACCAATATTTCTTATAACCTCGGGTTGCAAAATAAATAGTTTGCTATTCGAGGATTAGGTTCTGTTTGTACAACAACAAAAATCATATCTCACAATGAGATGGAATGAAATTCTGTTTCTTTTGCATCCATGCTGATCCCATGTGGCTGGAGCTAGCATCATTTTGTCTGACTAAATAAAACATATTTATATATAACAGATTTATGTGTGAACTCAACGCACACAAACGCCTCGCTGCTACACGTGCGTTTGTTCATTAGCTCGATGGATCGCATCGCATCTCTCATCTCCGTAGATTTCCGTCTCTTCTGAGTCAGCTCGAACTGTCTTTCTCTTAATTTTGTCCTGTACACTGAGGGAACTATATTATGATAGATCCATGCTATTTTTGAACATTCCAGGCCAAGCCATAACATTTTAATGAGACAAGCAGAAGACAGAAATTTTACAGCTCTAATTATAACAATTTGTCTCTATTAAAACACATGTGAGTGAGAACATCAGTAGTGTCTCTTATTCCACTGGACCCTCCATTCTCTTACTGTTGAGATCTGGGACACATTGTGCATTCTAATGCCTGCGCTGAAAGGAGGCCGTACACTGTTTTAATCACTTGGCTCTTCCCTCTGTCCTCTGGGTCATTTAACACTTTTACTGCTGCTCAGGGCATTCTCCTGTGGACTCATAAACAACCTGGAAACAAGTTTGTTGCCACAGCGCAATTCATCTAGACTGCAACATATGTCATAACTAACTGCATTCTCAGTGTTAAAAGTTGTATAATATTAAGTACATTAATCTCCAGGCAGAACAGAACTTGGGTAAAATGTAACCAATCATCTATGTTATAGCTTTATATTTCGTTCAAGCTATGCATACATTTTAACATGTATTTATAAAGAAATCATCACACTCTGTTGTGTTAACTGATCAACTAAATCAAGCAATACTGTCTCTATTTGTACTAATATTTATTGTATTGTGAAGTAAATTGTTAACCGTGTGACGAGCTGGCCCCTGTCCAGGGTGTACCCCGCTTAAAGCCCAAAGTCACTGGGACAGGCTCCAGTCACCCACGACCCCGAACGGCAACAAGCGGTAGAAAATGAATGAAGTAAACTAGGTTCTTCCTAAGGTTATTTCTGTATACATGTGCGGTCCGTGATCCGTTCCCTGTGGCACCCTCTTGTATCACTTGTCATCTTTGAAGCCTAATATCTATGTTTGCATTATTGTCCCTGTGTGGGTGTGTCTAGTACAGGGGTGGGCAATTATTTTCCTCCGAGGGCCATATTCGAATCCAGGCAAGTAGCAGAGGGCCGGCCCGCCATCATTGGTGTGAAAAAAGAAAAATACCAAAAATTAAATATTAAATAAAATAGAAGATCTATTATTTAATTCATTTCACGTCATATGTATTAAGGATACACGTGCAGACAGATGTCTGAGGGCAAAAAAGGAAAAAAATAAATAAAAAATAATAAAACAAAATTTAGTTTGCCCACCCCTGGTTTAGTATGTGTTTCAAGCCGTAATCACAGGGCTCTGCAGTGTTTAAATGGTGGTGTGTGTGTGTGTGTGTGTGTGTGTGTGTGTGTGTGTGGGTGGGTGTGTGTGTGTGTGTGTGTGTGGGTGTGGGTGTGTGTGGGTGTGTGTGGGTGTGTGTGTGTGTGTGTGTGTGTGTGTGTGTGTGTGTGTGTGTGTGTGTGTGTGGGTGTGGGTGTGTGTGGGTGTGTGTGGGTGTGTGTGTGTGTGTGTGTGTGTGTGTGTGTGTGTGTGTGGGTGTGGGTGTGTGTGTGTGTGTGTGTGGGTGTGTGTGTGTGTGTGTGTGTGGGTGTGGGTGTGTGTGGGTGTGTGTGGGTGTGTGTGTGTGTGTGTGTGTGTGTGTGTGTGTGTGTGTGTGGGTGTGGGTGTGTGTGGGTGTGTGTGTGTGTGTGTGTGTGTGGGTGTGGGTGTGTGTGGGTGTGTGTGTGTGTGTGTGTGTGTGTGTGTGTGGGTGTGGGTGTGGGTGTGTGTGTGGGTGTGTGTGTGTGGGTGTGGGTGTGGGTGGGTGTGTGTGTGTGTGTGTGTGTGTGTGTGTGTGTGTGTGTGGGTGTGGGTGTGGGTGTGTGTGTGGGTGTGGGTCTGGGTGTGGGTGTGTGTGTGTGTGTGTGTGTGTGTGTGTGTGTGTGTGTGTGTGTGTGTGTGTGTGGGTGTGGGTGTGGGTGTGTGTGTGTGTGTGTGTGTGTGTGTGTGTGTGTGTGTGTGTGTGGGTGTGGGTCTGGGTGTGGGTGTGCTGGAGGAAAGACCTGCTGGGTCTGGTGATAAAGTCCTGTCCCCAAACTCGTACCACACTGCTTTACTGTCGGAAACAGTAAACAAACATGAAGACTGCCGTAAAAGCGGGACAAGCGAGAGTCATTCTGATTTTATAGTTTCCATCCCCAAACCCTTTAGTATAATTACTCAAGGCAAGAAGTAAAGTGGATTCACACATTATATTTGGTACTTAATATTTAGGTAGTCTATTTTACAATGGAAAAAAATAGACTAATATGATAATATAATGATAATATAATATTTGAGAGAGAACTGAAATATAAACTGCTAAACTTATAAACAATAATACTATGCCTTTTAGTCCATGTTCATAGAGGTCTAAACAGGTTTTATACAAATGTGAAAAGAACATTGCATCTTTTATCACTTGATAATTGCAATGATTCAAATTACGATTCGATTGCCATTTGATTTGTTTTGCAGCTGTTTTTCCTTTGCAAGATACTTTGACTCACCCTCTAGTATCCTGGTTTTCTCATATTAATCATGTAAATCTTGTGTTTTGTGTGTTTCCAGTTTGCAGTGGAGCCGTGACTGTCAAAGTGACTCCCACAATAGAAGTGCTCAAAGGAGAAACAGCCAAACTGCCCTGCGTGCACACAGTCTCCCCATCGTCCCCCAGCTCCACCATAGTCGAATGGTTCATCGTAAGTAACATTCGTTTATCAATCTATTTATTTATTTATTTGAGAGAGTTGAACATTTGAGCTAAAGATGACCCAAGTACAAACTCACAAATTGCCATTGTATTCCCTTACATTTCAGAACATGTTGAATGGTGTAAATTACAGGGAAGACAGGATATGATGTTGTTTGCGGAGAACATTGTATTATTAAACAATTACTGCTTATGGAATTTGATCATTTAGTTTATTTCAGTCAGTAAAATGAAAGTGACAGTATGTTTCACTTAAATAAATCAAATACAGGACCAAAAAGTATAGGCTGGCTGAAGATTAGATTATATTGTTCCTATACTTTTCATTTGTTATAATGGGTGATGTAAAATATATACTGCGAATACTACACTTCTACTTCTCTCATACAAGTCACTTCAGTTGTAAACATTTGCGATAGTTAAAATTCAGTTTTGATTTATCATTTAATTAAGATACAGCACCGTGACTTGGAACTAATTATTTTGTTCAGGCATTCAACAAACTAAACTTTTGGCGACAGAGCATTCTCCCGAACAGCACCCCGACTCTGGAACTCCCTCCCCCAACCTGTCCGCCACTCTCCCTCACTCACAACATTCAAATCCCGCCTAAAAACATACCTCTTCACCCAAGCCTATGACCTCCCCTACCCCTAGCCTCCTCTACCCCATTGCCTACTCTTCTACCCCCTGTTACATCCCCATCTTTTTCTCTCTACTTCTTCTGTCTTGTTCATTTTATCTGTATATTAATGTGTTCTGCACGTGTTGTCCCCCCTGTCTGTAAATACCCCCCCTTTTTTTATTATGTTCAGCGTCTTTGGGTCACTGAAAAGCGCTATATAAATAAAAGTTATTATTATTATTATTATTATTAAACTAGATACTGAAAGTAAATGTTTTTTTTGTTGGAATTCCTTAAGTATGTACATTTTTTCTAGGCGTACAACAGGAAAACAACACAGAAAAATTATCCACAACCATAGTTATATATTAACAGCGATTTGTTTTCCATTCATTCAGGACGAACAGGAAACCAGGAAGCGCATTGCGTTCCGTCAGGGCGGCCAGAGCAAGAGCGACGAGGACACTCCTCTGTCCAATCGTGTCACTCTTGGAGAGGACTTCACCTTGACCATCACATCTGTGCAGCCCTCGGACGAAGTCAAATTCTACTGCCAGGTCACTGCGGGACCAGCTGGAGTGGGAGAGGCTACTACTGAGCTCAAAGTCTTCTGTGAGTGTGACCTCTGACCTTTGGCATGACTTTAACCTGACCTTTTGGAACCGCATGTAGTTTATGAGTGAGCTGTCACTCGCACTGGATGTATACAATCATAACGGTAGCTACGTGTTCCCAGGCACTCTGCACCATGGCAACATTCTGTACAAAGAATGTGACAATAGCACATTAAATCTAGTATTTCATGGGCTTTTGTGGTAATATATCAAATTATAAAATCCTGGCCCAGGGAAAAACAGTGATTATTTAAAATGTTGAGAAATTTGAATGATTTAACATATTTTTAACCCCTAAACTTTTGAACTATCCACAAATATGATGAAATGTTTTTGATGGCATTTTAGAGAGACATTGTTGTTATAGAATAAATTAACTAGGTTTAGGGGGGCCGATATTGACAAAACTGAAAGAGACATTCAGGAGAAATGTTGTCAATCCTACAGAAATGTGAATGAAAATTTTATATTTTTCTGTATTAATTCATCTTTAATCTGCCCTTTTTGTAACATATTCCAATTCTGCATGTTCAAGTTTATTTCCCAATAGTTAATGACCTGGAGACATGAACCCTAAGACATTGTGATTGTGCATTCCAGTCTCGTCCAGTCCAGTCTGGCTATGCTTCTGACTAGACTAGAACCTCTACTATTTCCCCCTGCAATAGTTAAACACATGGTTTATATGTTTCATGTATGTAAAGTTACTGCAAACACTTGGTTATGTACATTGACTTTATGCTAATTTCAATCTGTAGTTGTCATCAAGGAATAAATAAATCAACCATCAAAAATAAAATAAAAGGGCAAGGAAAAAACACACATAAAAAATAGACATTATACATTTTATAGAGTTGAAATTTAGAAGGTTGTGCTACATTCTTTGTTCTCAACTCTCACAAACCTTGTCAGTTAGAGGCAGTAAATGATGAATATTTGGATTTCTGTATCATTGAATCTTTATTACTTTGACATCTGAATCGTCTGGTAGATTTTGAAGACTTTATCAGCTTTTCATTACACTTGGGGTAACTAATTTTCTCCCCCTAGAGGTCAATTAACCCCTGTCTAATCACTTTTATTTATAGTTCAATCTCATCTGTCATGTATGATTCATGTCACTTTAATAAAAATTTAAAATAGATCAGAGATGCGCGTTGAACTGATCTGGCTGCAAACTGGCAGATCCTTAATCCCACCATAAAAAACATCAAGTCTTCAATCGTTCTGACTTTCCATCAGATGTGTCACTGGGTTAAGAAAAGAAGTGTATATACGCTATTGACATTAATTCACCCCGAGCACTGACTTTTTAAATGCTTTTCAGTTTGAGATGCTGTGAGTAAAGCTGCGTTAGAGAAAAGTGGAGGACCAGCTGATTCCACTGCTCATCCGCTGCTCAACTACTGAGATGTAGACCCTGTAGCAAAAGCTTGTAAAGTCATATGTTAGATTGTAGCAAATATTGACATTTCCAAAAGCTAGAAACAGAAGGAAAAATATCCCATTTTTTCTCTGATTTCCTGCATGTAGCATTTAGCTTAGCCGGTGTCGTTAAATAAACCGAATGCAAGCTTATATTTCAAAAGCCAGAAATTTGATCGTCAAGACTCAAGCTGACAAAAACAATCGAGAGATAAATGTCAGAATCATAATTGAAGCAGCTCATTTAAATATAAAACTATGGCAAACAATAAAAGATTGACCGTTAGCAGTGACGTTTTGAATGCATCCAGATAAATAAATAAATGCTCTTAAAACCTGTAGTAGTTGTTGTTCTCATTATACATCATACTGATATATCTTTAAACCTGTTCAAAAAAGAAGACATATTGTGCTTATTTACTGTTAAATTATAACCATACTGTACGTAGATCATCGTTTTATATTGTTGTAAACGTCAATATATTTTCTAATGACCTTTTATTTGAATAGAAACTGCTCCATTGACTTCCTGTTCAAACCTGCAGAACTGAAAGGCCTCGTTTCACTGCAACAAGCAGCAGATTTTCATTCAGTGTTTTGGAATCTTTGTGTTTTTGCTGTTTAAATATAACCATGGAACGTTTTTGACTCACATTCTGAATTATTTGAATGATCCCAAATAAGTACAGGGCTATGGGCGGGTGTAGGGGGTATGGGTGCCTTGAATGCACCTCCGACTAAATGAATGATGAGAGAACAGCTGCAGTGATTGCCTTGAGTTAAAGAAAAACAACTGGACACACTTGAGATTGTGTGTGATCCTGTGCACTGGGGAGGAGTGTTTTTGTGACTTGACCCTTATCAGCTCCAATAGAACGGGTCAGGGAGGCAGGATATTTCCCACCCAGTTTAATTAACAAGGTCAGCCTGTTGGGAGAAGCTGCCAATGTTATACACGGTGGAGTGTGTGTTTTGAAAGTAAAATTATCTTTCTCGCCTCTTGTAGTTGCTCCTGAGAAGCCGGAATTGACCAAACCCTCCAGCCAAGCCATTTATGTGGACCAGAGTTCAAGCTCCGAGGTCAGAATGAGTTTTATAAATAATATACATGCAAATTTGAATTACAAATGATATATTATTTATCGTTACTCTACTCATAATCATCCCTCCAGGACTGATAAATGTGACATCATAGGTCCCAGGAATGATAAGTGATTGTTTTAGCATTTTTATGTGTAGAATAATGTAATGTGATCATTTCTGCCTGAAAATCATCTCTAGAGGGAAAAGCTGTGTAATTACAGTTTTTGTGCTTTTAAAATATGATTAAAGGGTTAAATAATCATCCAAATGCCATTATAGTGAATTAGTTACAGTCCCATAACAAATGCAAGTATGTTATACAGTATTTGCATGAACATTTTATTAATTATTTTAAGCATTTAATTCTTGATGTCGGTCTAACTCACATCTTGCCCGTTTCCTACAGATTGGGAAATGTGAGACCAAGAACGGACACCCTCAGCCCAGAATTATCTGGTTCAAAGATGACCAGCCTCTGCCTGAGGTCAAAGACAGAGAGCAGAGTATGTCTTTATCCTTCTCTCTAAATAAAGTCAAACTAGGTATTTCCCACTGACTAAATCTGAGTGTTTATGTCCCTACAGAGACCTACATGGTTCCCTCGGTGGTGAAGGAGGCGTCAGGGCTGTTCACTCTCCAAGGCAAACTCTATATGAATCCCACGAAGGCAGATAAGGACTCTGAGTTCTACTGCATGGTGGAGTACAAGATGCCCGGAGGCCAAGTCAAACAGAAGAAGTCTGACAGCATCAAAATCAACCTCAACTGTAAGTGAGACTTCCTATTTGTATCTACAGCTTCCAATTGAGGTAATCATACATTTATTTTCACTCATTTAGAATGTCTAAAACAGCAACAGCTCTGAGACTGGACCAATCACAGAGCAGCTTTGTGGTTTGGGCAGAAGCCAAAAGGGAAGACCCTAAATGAACTAAAATGAACAGCCTATTTTAAGCATAAATACACGCTTTTCTGGGGTTTTTCTAAAGGGAATCAATATTTGGATTTGTGGATTTAACAAAAGTTTGATCCCTCAATATTGTTTCGCTGTTGTGAGGCTTCCACTAACCAGCGTGAAGTATTTGTTTGATCGTCCTCATCACTTTCAGCAAGAGCCTTTTTCAGACTGAATGTGTTGAACTCAATTCAGGGAAAAACACATGAGCAAGGACAAAGGACAAAGATATTTCCATACATTTTATACGGATTTCAGTCAGACTTTTGGTTTTGAGAACTCCGTAATAATCCCAAATGTACAAGAACATACTGGTGTAATCCCTCATTCAGTCCATTAATCGTAAATCTGCAGATTGAGAATGACTCTTGGATGATAGTCGAAATGAGTCCAGATGACTACAACTTCATATTTTTCTTCAATACAAGAACATAATATATCTTTCAATAGACATTGTAAGAGTTGACCAGGCTACAATATTCAAACTTCATATAAATAAAATAAAAGATACAATATTTTAGTCTTTTGGACATGTTCACATAACCGGATACATTAGTTGTACCTGTATTTAAAACGTCTTGTCACATCCTTCCATGTTCATGTTTGTCTTACCAGATGCTTCAGAGAGCGCCACCTTCAGGCTCATGAACACCGCTCCAGTCAAAGAAGGCGACGCCGTCACCATGAAATGTGAGACGGACGGAAACCCACAGCCCGAGTTTGAGTTCACCAAAAATGTACGTACAAATAGATCAATAAGCAATTTTATATTTTACCTTTAATCTATCGTCGTTGATATGTTTTTGTCTGTTTCCTCCTCAGGGTGAATCTATCCCAGGAGAAGGTGGCATGCTGATTCTGAAGTCCATCAAGCGCACAGACGCTGGAGAATACCACTGCACCGCTACCGATTTTGACAACTTGGACGCCGACCTTAGTGGAAAAATCAGCCTGTCTGTCGCCTGTGAGTTTCTTTAAATCGTAATAACTTTAAAAAAACACACACATTACACATTACAATCCTCAGCTTTATCTCATTCATCAGACTAGAAAGGGTTGGTGTTTTAATGGATTCCATGCAGCCGGGAGATATCCAATTCAATTTTTCACAGTTCATCTGCTACTTTAATGTTACCCCAACTCCACTCCCTAATTTGATCATATCATTGAAATTATGAGTGAAAAGAAATAGTGATGAATAGGCTTAAGACTCCAAATGAGCTTAACTTCACTCTAGGCTCAAAGTTGGAACATTCTGTCTCCCAAAATGTCCAATCCTCTTTTCTTTCTATTCAGTTTCTATTATCATATTTTCTTCTTTTGGCAGACATTGACCCAGTTAGCGTGACCCCGATCGAACCGCAGGTGGTGATGCTCGGAGACAAGGTGGAATGGCAGTGCAAGACGAAAGGATCTGCCCAACACACTATTCAATGGAAGAAGGTACGACACGCTTTCTCCACCTTCATTCAACCTTTTCCATATAAAGTAAAGAACACAAAAAGTCTCATTTCTACTACTGCTTTTATCATTTGTCATTTGTTCGCTTCAACTCACTTTTTCCATAGTTGGTCATCATTTCATGCTCATAAGTCGACTCGAGAATTCTTAGGTAATACATTTTGACTGCGACTCTGCTGCAGTTTTCAAGCTAAAAGAAACACTGCCATAACAAATGAATTCAAGCTGCAAATGTGAGGAGAATTAGCTTGAGAGGAATTATAGAATATTCAATGAGAAATATTAGTGATTTTTATACCGTGTGCTATTGCCACAGTGAAGTGATTGCTCAAATTGTATAAAATCAATCTTAAAATGAGTTTTTTTGTGTCTTTGGAGATTATTGTATTAGCTTTTATTACTTGTTTCAACAGGGAGCAAAGTTAATTCATGTGATATGTCATGTTTTATAGATGTAAGTTGATATAAATAGTTTTTCTGGAATGTTCCAATGTATGCTCACGGATCTCATTTATAAAGCGTGCGTACGTATGAAAATGTAGCATACGTGACTTTCCAGGTTAAGTATGGGATCTATAAAAAGGCCATGCTATGGATCATTTCAGGAAATGCAATAAAGAAAAGCAGTTACTGAGTAAGAGTAATAAAAGGCCACCAGAATTTTTTTTTTTAAACTTCAAGTATAAAGTACGAAGTAAAGGTACTGCACTTTAAATTAGGTATCTATACTTTCAATATATTTTACAGTGGATAACCTTTACTTGAAATCAGTATTTGTACTTTCTACGCCACTAAATGTTTTAACTGGAATGAATAGTAAAAAGTACTTTTCAAAATAATTACATCAAATCCACAAAGAACTTGCTGACCTTTGTGTGGTTCTTTATCAGAATCACTACATTTGACGCTTTTACAGTTCTCAAAATCCGTGTGAAAAAAGTTAAATTTTTACTCTTAAAGTGTACTTTTAAACGGTTACTTCAAAACATTTACTGAATTAAATTTTACGTGTGATTCTTTATCTTGAGTATTGTCATTGTAGAGTGCTCCTGAATAAAAGCCACAAAGAAAAAATAAATTTGACACATAAGGGCCTGTCAATCAGCCGCAGGTGCCCACGTTGTACCATGAGATATTTACACATAAATATAGTACGAGGTAGTCTAGGTCTTGCGGCGCACTCACAGCGCAGCGGACCTAATTAGACTAATTTCTTGGTGAATATGAGTTGGATTTTAATAAAACACTCTTAACAAACAGAAAACACATCACAGCTGTCCTTACTGTCCCCTCTGTCCTTGATGACTCTGTGTGAGCTGATTTATCTGCGTCTTCACATCTGGATCATCTGCTCCTGAGCTCGTACTTATCGAGTGAGTGTTACGTTGTGACATGAGATATTTACACAGAAGGTCCATGGTAGTGATGCAGGGGTCAGGTTGGGCCAAGAAAGTCTCATTTCAATGCGGCAGGTTCTAAACTGCAGACCTCCGTATATCGCATGTCCGCGCTCGACGTTTATCTTTGCGTTCAGCTGCGTCTAGAGTCACTTCCTCACTAGACTCATTAGTCTGGTTGTAATAAAACACACTGTATTCGAAGCCTAAAATACAGAGAACACGACGTGTCCCCTGACGTCTTCTTCTACAGTGTGTCGAATGCTTGCACTTCCTGCTAGAGTGCCTCCGGTGGCCGTTAGCCAGTAAAAATCTATAAATTAGACACACCGTTGTATGGTCCGGACAACAGGGTTCAAAGTGTGAGAAAAAAGTTGTGGCTTGAAGTCCGAAAAGTATGGTATGTTTTTTTTTTCCTGTATCTGTTCTTTTACTTGGGTAATAGGTCCAAAATGTAGTCACTCTTTCACTTGACTTGACTATGTCTTTTGTGGATGGGTATGCAAACGATTGTGAGCATGTTTTCTTGTGTTGTTGTCTAGCCTCACTCTCTCCGACTTGGTGTGTTGTTACAATGTTGTTGCCTCAGCTTGTGTACGTACAGTGTGCAGCGTCTCCAGGGCGATAGCACTCACTCAGCCGTCTGCTGTTTGTTCTGAGAAAGAGATCATTCCTTTGAGAAGCGGCTGAGGAAGATTGTGAGAGACAGTTTATCATGTTGCAGAGACTTTGATTTGCTTTCTCTGCAACTGGGGAATAAGGCATGCAAGGGGAGATTTGTTTTTAGGTTTTATCCCGTAACTTTTACTTTTGCCATTTCACAATAATCAGTTTTCTACAAATCTAAACCTATTCATACTAATTTGAAATATATCTTAAAATCTGTGTTTGAACAAAAGTCAACTGATAAATATAATTTGTGTTTTACAATTTAAGCAGATTGACTTGGCTGGAAAATGTGCTTTGGGAAATCTGTATTGTATAATCTGACAAAGAAAGCACGGATCATTAGTAACCATTAATATAATCCCATTTAACATTATTACAACTCTTCTTGTTCAAACGCTATAATCACACTGATGTCATGGACAATGTGTTTCAAAGTCAAGATTATTTGTGAATTACAGTAAAATAAGACAATAAATCCTTCTAGTTTTCATGTGTGAAAATGGTAAATAGCGATTGTTTTTATCCATTTAGCGTTTCATTTTGTTTGTCAAAAATATTGTGTAGAAATGTTTTATGAGATTTTAATCTTGTTTCTCATCATTAGTTGTCTCAATTTAGTTGTATTTTGATTGTTTCATGTTGTAATATTCCTTTATTGTACTGCAACTGAGGCTCGAGTGCCTCAGTTGTCACCTACCCCCTGTCCCTGCCCTCATCCCATTATTTAGCTGTGATTCTTTGGAAATATGTCGGTGTAATCCCTCATTCGTCCAGGCGTGTTCCATAGTAGAAAAAGCTTCAGTTGTAGTCATCTGGACTCAGTTTTAAAAATTAGACGTTTCGACTCTCATCCAAGAGTCATTGTCAATAAAAGAATTTAGATCGAGAACTCCGATATTAATACTGTTCTGTGGTAAGACCCGCCCATTGGGAGGAGCCTTCCTGAAGTAGAAAGAGTTGTTGAAGGCACTGTCCTCATTCTCAGGCATAGCCCCAAAACTGTGGCTCCGCTATGTCGATGATACTTTTGTAACAATTAAGAAACAAGAGCTGGAAACCTTCTCTGATCACATCAATGCTGTGGACCCACATATCAGGTTTACAAGAGAAGACGCTAAGGAGAATCGCTTGGCCTTTCTTGATTGTTCCACGATCAGAGGAGAGGACGGGAAACTCCAAATAGAAGTATATAGGAAACCTACGGACCAGTATCTGCTCTTTGGCTCCAACCACCCACTACAGCACAAGCTGGGTGTGATCAGAACCTTACAACACAGAGCTCAAGGTGTGCCCACCAGCTCAGAGGGCAAGAAGAAAGAGGAAAAACATGTCCGAAATGCCCTCTCAGCCTGTGGTTACCCCGCTTGGGCTCTCAACAGAGTGAAGAGAACCAAGAAGCAGGACAAAATTTTTAGACAACACAAAGTCCCTGTTTATTTTAAACCAGGAAACACTTTAAAACAAAAACTGGTTCACCCTAAGGACAAGTTGCCGACTCAAAAACAGAGCAATGTAGTTTATTCGATCCAATGCAGTGAAGAAAGCTGTAAAGAACGGTACATAGGTGAGACAAAACAGCCTCTACACAAGAGGCTTTATCAGCACAGAAGAAATACAAGTTCAGGACCTCAGAGCGCCGTGCATCTCCATCTTGAAGCCTCTAATCACTCGTTTGAAGACGGTGAGGTGAAGGTTTTAAGCAGGGAGAAAAGATGGTTTGAAAGAGGAGTCAAGGAAGCTATTTTTGTTAAAAAAGAAAGACCTTCTTTAAACAGAAATGGAGGGCTAAGATTTAATCTTCCTGTTATTTATAATGGGATACTGAACCCCTGGAAAGGTAAAGGACATTCAGATGCTAATCAGGTACTCAGGGTGGTTGAGCCAGGGTCTCACAAAGACAAAGAGGATTCTAATAGGCCATTAAGATTCTGAATAGGCTAGCTCGGTAGATACAAGGGGGGAGTTTGAACTTTAATAGCCACGTCAAATCAATAACATCAGCAGCTTTTTACCATCTAAAAAACATTGCCAAAATCAAAAATATACTGTCAAAACCAGATTTAGAGAGACTTATCCACGCGTTTGTCTCCAGTAGATTAGACTACTGTAACGGCCTGCTCACTGGTCTCTCCAAACCAGCTGCAGTACATCCAGAACGCTGCTGCTCGGGTCCTGACCAGAACCAGGAAGTATGATCACATTAGTCCTGTTCTCAGGTCTCTGCACTGGCCCCTGTGGCTCAGAGAATAATAATAATAATAATAATAATAACTTTTATTTATATAGCGCTTTTCAGTGACCCAAAGACGCTGAACATAATAAAAAAGGGGGGGGGTATTTACAGACAGGGGGGACAACACGTACAGAACACATTAATATACAGATAAAATGAACAAGACAGAAGAAGTAGAGAGAAAAAGATGGGGATGTAACAGGGGGTAGAAGTGTAGGCAATGGGGTAGAGGAGGCTAGGGGTAGGGGAGGTCATAGGCTTGGGTGAAGAGGTATGTTTTTAGGCGGGATTTGAATGTTGTGAGTGAGGGAGAGTGGCGGACAGGTTGGGGGAGGGAGTTACAGAGTCGGGGTGCTGTTCGGGAGAATGCTCTGTCGCCAAAAGTTTTGAGTCGGGATGTTGGTGCAGTCAGGGTGAGAGAGGAGGAGGATCGGAGAGCTCGGGTGGGGCGGTGGGGGATGAGGAGGTTAGACAGGTAGGGGGGGGGGCAAGGTGGTGAAGAACTTTGAAGGTGAGGAGGAGTATTTTAAAGTTTATGCGCTGCTTGATGGGGAGCCAGTGGAGAGAGCGGAGAACGGGAGTGATGTGATCACGGGACCGGGTGTGGGTGAGGAGGCGGGCAGCGGAGTTTTGGACCATTTGGAGTCTATGGAGGGAATGGGAGGAGATGCCAGTGAGGAGGGAGTTGCAGTAGTCAAGGCGGGAGGAGATGAAGGCATGGATGAGGGATTCAGCAGCGGGGAGGGTGAGGCAGTGTCGGATTTTGGCGATGCGGCGGAGGTGGAAGTATGAGGTCTTGACAATGTGGCTGACATGGGGAGTGAAGGAGAGGGTGGGGTCCATGATGACACCGAGATTGCGTACCAGGGTAGAGGGGGTGATGGTCGAGGTGTCGATGCTGAGTGAAAAGGGACCAGTTTTATTGAGAGTGGATTTGGTGCCAATGAGGAGGAGCTCTGTTTTGTCACTGTTCAGTTTGAGGAAGTTGAGAGTGAGCCATGATTTTATTGTAGAGATGCAGGTTTCGATGTGGCTGAGGGGAGGGTTTTGGGTGGATTTGGTGGTGAGGTATATCTGGGTGTCGTCAGCGTAGCAGTGAAAGTCCAGGTTGAGTTGGCGGAGGATGTGACCAAGGGGGAAGATGTAGCAGATGAAGAGGAGGGGGCCGAGGACTGAGCCCTGGGGGGCCCCCTGCGTTACTGGGGAGAGGGTGGATGAGTGACCGGAGAGGGAAATGAACTCTTGCCTGTTGGTGAGGTAGGATGTGAGCCAGTCAAGTGCAGAGCCCTCAACACCCAGTTGGCGCAGCCTTTGTAGGAGGATGGAATGGTTTATAGTGTCAAAGGCTGCGCTGAGGTCTAGTAGTAACAGGATGTTGAGGGCCCCGGAGTCTGCAGAGGTGAGGAGATCGTTGAGTACTTTGACCAGGGCTGTTTCAGTGCTGTGAAGTGGGCGGAAGCCAGATTGGAGGGGTTCATAGAGGTTGTTTGACTGGAGGTGGGTGTGAAGTTGGGCGGCGACGATGCGTTCCAGCGTTTTTGAGAGGAACGGCAGGTTGGAGATGGGGCGGTAGTTGGAGAGGTTGGCGGAGTCTAGGGTGGGTTTTTTGAGGATGGGGGTGATGGAGGCCAGTTTGTAGATGGAAGGAACATGGCCGAGGGATAAAGACTGGTTGAAGAGGGTGGTGAGATGGGGGATGAGAGCAGGGAGGCAGGCCTTGGTTAGATTCGTTGGGAGGGGGTCGAGAGAGCAGGTGGTTGTTTTGGAAGCGGTGATGAGGTCTATGATATGAGAGGAGTTAACAGAGGAGAAGGTGGTGAGGGCAGGGAAGGGTGGGTGGTCAGGGAGAGGAGGGGGGGCAGGGGTGGGGGTGGTGATGGAGTTAATGGAGACAGCAGTCATGGAGCTGTTGATTTTGGAAATTTTGTCATTGAAGGCAAGGAGGAAAGAGTTGCAGAGGTCAGGGGAGGAGGGTGGAGTGATGTCCGGTGGCTGGAGCAGCTTGTTGACGGTGGAGAACAGGGTGCGAGGGCTCCGGTGGGAGCTGTTGATGAGGGTGGAGAGGTGGGAAGATTTGGCGGCTTGGAGAGCGTCACGGTAGGAGGAGATGTGTAATTTGAAAGCTTCGGCGTGGACGGTGAGGCGGGTTCTTTTGAGGAGTCGTTCGAGTTGGCGGCCAGTCTGCTTCATGGTGCGGAGTTCAGGGGTGTACCAGGGGGCGGGGTTGATGTATGAGACGGAGGAGGTTTTCCAGGGGGCTAGGGAGTCAAGGGAGTCGGAGAGGGTGGTGTTGAGCATGACAGCATAGTTGTCGGGGGAAGAGGGGGGGAGTCAGGGGGGAAAGCAGAGGATATGAGCTGGGAGAGCGTGAGGGGGTTGACTGACTTGATATTGCGGTAGGTGATGGTGCGTTTTTTGGGGTTGTGGGGCCAGGGTAGGGGGGGCGGAGAAAAGGATGCAGAGATGATCAGAGAGTGGGAAGGGGAGGGGGTGGGGCTTAGATATGGGTAGGAGAGAGGAACAGACTAAGTCCAGAGTGTGGCCTTTGGTATGGGTGGGGAAGTCAATATGTTGGGTGAGATGGAAGCAGTCCAGGAGAGAGAGGAAGTCGGATGTCAGTGGGGCGTTGGGGCAGTCAATGTGGATGTTGAAGTCACCAGTGAGTAGGAGGCGGGCAGAGAGAGAGGATGCGATGGTGAGGAGTTCAGACAATTCAGTGAGGAAAGAGGGGTGGGGCTTTGGGGGACGATAGATCAGGATAGCGGTGATAGAGTTGGGGAGGGAGAAGGCGAGGTATTCAAATGATGAGATGGATGGAAGGTTGAGGTTCAGTTCAGTGATGGATGTAGATTTTTTATGAATAACAGCAAGACCTCCCCCACGCCCGGAGAGGCGGGGTTTGGCAGTGTAAGTGTAGTTGGAGGGAGTGGCTTGGTTGAGAGCATAGAAGTCCAGGGGCTGTTGCCATGTTTCACAGAGGAGAAGCAGATCAATGTTATTGTCCAGTAGCAGTTCAGATATAACAGGTGATTTGTTGGCGAGGGAGCGGCAGTTCAGCAGTGCAAGGGAGATGGATGGGGGCGCGGAGATGGATGGGGGCGCAGGGGTGGGGGGGGCGGAGGTTGCTGAGGTTGGCAGTGCGGCAGGTGGGGGTGACAGGGGGGCGAAAACTAGTCCAGAGTGAGGGGATAGGTGAGCCGTCGTTGGAGTGTTGGTTATGGGAGAGACCAGAGCCCCTGTGGATGTAGCGGGGCCGGCGAAGGATCCCAGCTGAGCTAGCTGCAGAGGCAGCAGCAGCTGGGAGACGGTGGTTATGGTTGAGGAGGTGAAGGTCAGCAGCGGTGTAGGTGAGTAGGCGAGAAGTTGGTGGAGCGGTGGCCTGGAGGCGTGGGAGTGATAGTCCGAGGAGGAGATGGAACGTAGCAGCAGATGAGAGTAATCCAGTTAGAATGTTGGCGGTGGCTAGAGGCTGGTTAACTAGAAGCTGGTGGGCAGAGAGTTGTGAAAAAGCAGCAGTGGACCGGGTGTTGAAGCTGGTGGAGTGAGTGGCGTTGGTTGCCCCAGACCTTGTCTGCACGGCAGGGAGGCCCCGCGATACCATGACGGACCTCCGCAGGTGTTAAGCCAGCTGTTAGCTGGCGGCTAGGGCAGTAGATAGTCCAGGAGTGAGGGAGGAGATGAGCGATGGACGGTGCAGTAATGTCCGATGAAGTTAAGGAACAGGGATGTAGACAGAAGACAACACAGAGACGCGGGAACAAAACAAAACAATGGAAACAACTAACAAAACAAAGACGTTGGGACAGAAGCGGCAGTCCACATACCAGACGCCGGCGTTGCTCTAGCCCAATCAAGACGCATTTGAGTCCAGTTTTGTGACCAGATCGCCCCCGTCTGTGGAGCGGGGAAAGCAGAGAAACGGGGCTGTACCTTGGTTGTATGGGGCTGCTTTTCTCCGGAATAGACTTTAAAGCAGCTCTGCTTGTGTACAAGTCTCTCCATGGCCTAGCACCAAAGTACATCTGGGATATGTTAGTGCCATATGAATCATCTCGGACTCTGAGGACCTCAGGGACCGGCCTCCTGCTGGTGCCCAGAGTCAGGACAAAACATGGGGAATCTGCGTTTCAGTTTTATGCAGCTAAAATCTGGAACAGTCTTCCTGAAGATGTGAGACAGGCTTCTACTCTGACAATGTTCAAATCTAAGCTAAAAACAGTTTTGTTTAGCTGTGCATATGACTGAAAGGATTTTTTCTTTGCACTCTTCTCTTTTGTTTGTGATTTTATTAGTTTAGAAAATCAGTTGGATTGATAATTTTTAATTTAGTTAATTTTATTGTAGTTAATTTTTATCTTTGCACTCTTCTCTTTTGTTTGTGATTTTATTAGTTTAGAAAATCAGTTGGATTGATAATTTTTAATTTAGTTAATTTTATTGTATTTCTGTAATTTCTTTGTGATTTGAATGCATTTTTCCTGCTGTGTGAAGCACTTTGAATTGCCTTGTGTATGAAATGTGCTCTACAAATAAACTTGCCTTGCCTTGCCTTACTTATGTTATAGTTCAAAACTAAGCACCTGGAAAAAACATGTCTCCTTTAAATGACTTAAATCTTATTTTTATTTTCTTCTCCTCCCTCTGCAGGGCTCTGAGGTGCTCTCTCAGAATGGTACTCTATCCATCCCGGAGGTTTCTTATGACAATGCTGGAGAGTACATGTGTGTCGGTGCCTTGCCTTCCGTCCCTGGAGTCAAGAGCCAGGCTTATGTCAACCTCACTGTTAAAGGTACAAGAACAACTGTTACTGTATATTCTTCATGACTGTATTCATGACGGTCGAGAATATGAGGTCATTATATCAGATGGAAAGTGTGGGGATTTTCTCATTTTGAAAGAAATAATTGAAAATTCACAACTATTGAACATGATATATTTTTTGTCAGGGATTGGTATTACAAACTCATCAATCATGCCTGTATTTTGAGTAATATCATTATTTTTAGCACTATATATATAAAAAAAAGCCATTACATACATTTCTGTTGATAGAGAATACATTGAACTTCATACCAGTTTGTATTTCATGTAGATAGACACAGTAATTACAGAAATATTTACCACAAACCAGGTCAAAACATTTGCGATCAGTTGAGAATGTTCTGAGGTCACACAAACCCAACTTATGAGGGCGTGTTAGACCAAAGGAAGGAAGTTTTATAGTTGGTGGAAGTGTCTGTTATCAACTGTTGCTTCCTACATTGTTGATGCCTCCAAAACACAATGAGATAGAAATGTCCTAACATTTGCACGATGTCCAGGAAAACCAATGATCGAGACGCCCGCCATTGGAGAGGTCGCAAAGGAAGGAGACATGGTGACTCTTAAGTGTGCATCCTACGGCTTCCCAGCACCGCAGTTCACCTGGAAGCCTGCAGGGAAAGAGGTACGCCCTTAAAAATAACACACTTAAAGGCCGTTTAATTGCTCATGAAATGATTCCAAGGCTGTTTCCTTTCTTACGCACTTCAAAGTAACTCATAATCCCAGAGTATTTTCTTGTCAGTCAACATAAGAGCTTCTGCTTAGAACACTTCAAAAGATAAGTGTGCACAGTGTTCTAATAGTCTGGAGAAGACTATTAGAAGTAATTTGAGTGATTTGAAAAGTATAAACGCTGACAGGAAGTAGCTATTATGATATTGGTTTTCTTTTAGATAAAAAAGAATTGTGCTATTGTTTTCAATATGTTGGTAAGTATTATATGTTGATTACATAATTTACTTTACAAAGTAGATTGTACTTTGTTTTGGACTTTCTTTTCTTTGGATGCCTCAATTTCCTAATGTTTTATTTCTACCTCATTTGTTCTCTCTGGTCTTGTCTTTTATGTTGTTCATTTTGAAAACAAATATTGTCCATGGTTGGCATTTACTTTACAGCACAGACATAGCATGATAATTGGAACAAAGTTGTGTGGTACAAGTAATATTAACTGTGTTAATTCAAACAGGAACAATTATTATATTATATTATTTTATTATATGGAAGCTGGGCTGTAAAATGCATGAATCACTTGCTTTCCCATTACATCCTATGGACATGCAATTACTGTGCAGTACAGTTTATTTACCTGTCTATAGAGATTATTACACCTAATAGCTAGTAATAATTTGTTCTTATTTGTGTGAAGTTGAAAATTTGGTAAAAATCGGTGTTGGGCAAGTTCGAAATTAGTCATAGTTGCCCATTACTTCTCCTCAAAATTAAGCGAGTTAGTAACTGCATTAATTAATGGTGAAAGTAATTACCAGTAGTTACCAGGTAACTATTAAATTACAAAACAATCTTAAAAATACAACCACTGCTGCTTATTCTAGTAAAACATTCGCTCATTTCTGCTTTATTTTTCCCTTTTAAATCAGTAAATGTACCAGAATAAGTGTCAGTTATAAGCGATTCTCCTGCAGACACAATCTGTTCAGTCACAATAACCCAGGACAAACAACTGTCAACTTTGCCCAGCAATATAATAACACATTTAACCCATTACAGTAAATCAAATACTTGCATTAAAATGAATGTTGTAACATATTCTGAATATTTTACAATAGTTTCACTAGTCACATTATTGAGTAAAACCAACTAGTGATTTTTCTAATTAAAGAAGGACAAATTGCACATGTAAGCGCCACAAGAGCATTGTTTTCTATTTTTCTTAATAATACTGTGCCGTTTGAACTCAAAATGTCATGTATCCTGCTGATTTTATGAAACTACTATCAAAAATACTGGAATACAATTACTCAAAATTAGTATTCTGAACAAGTCATTTTGATACAGTCACTTCCCAACACTCCACTTTATGTTCTTGCACAAATATAATCTACTTTTCAGACTTTTAACCTCACAAAGCGCCTTCACAAATAAACCTCTGTGTCTCGTCGCAGTCTGTAACGGTGGAGGGCAACAAAGTGGTGAGCTCCGTGATGCTGCAGGCCACTCCCGAAATCATGAAGTCCGGCGTTTCCTGCGAAGTCGCCAACGAACACGGCACGGACCAAAAGATGGTCTCGGTAGCCCTTAAAAGAGGTCAGTGCCTGTGCAAAGGGACTGACTTACCTTTCTACCCTTTTCCTCCTTCTTTTTCTTATCCTTTCTTTCCCTAAACCTCCCTCTTTCTTCTTTTGCAGCAGCTAACAACAACGCCGACAGAGGTAGAGCCTTCTCCCTCCTCCTCCTCCTCTCCTCCCTCCTTATCTCAGGACTTTTTATTGCACAGACCCTGTAAATTAGAAGCCCCCCTTCCACTACAAGGCCCCACACACACACACACACACACACACACACACACACACACACACACACACACACGTCCTTACCTACACGCACACACTCCCCAGCTGTACTGTAATCTTGTATATTTGCCCTCTTGCTACCGAACACTGTGGATATTGTATATTGTTATTCTTTTCTCTTGTCACCTTTGTATGATGTCTGTCTGATATTTTGTGGATGCTACTAAGATTTTTTGTGACCCTGTGGGGACAATAAAAATTCTATTCTATTCTATAACCCTCTTTTTCCTCTTTGTGCTTCTTTACTCGGTCAGTGCGGTTACATGCAAAAGAATTAGAAGATTATGTCCATGAGATAGTATGGATTTTTAAATGGTTAGTTACATGGGAGGGATTTGCAGGAATTTACCTTAACAAAATGGTATTGCTAGTTATGTTAATATATGTTATTTGCTACTACTCTTGGATATCATGATTTTAATTTTAGTTGTACGTTTATTGTGACAAAAAAATATCACAGTTTAACGGTTATTCACGATAATTACGACACCTTAACCAAACAGCGAATCTTTAATTTGCTTTAATTTCTAACATGCTGCATTTCCTCTAATAATATGAACAGCTTTATGAACTTTCTGAATGATATAAGCACTTTTAAAAATGTAACAATTGGTATTTTTTTAACTAATTTTATTGTACTGTACTTTAATAATCACAATTCTTGATTCATCTAATAATCTTGACATCCATAGTCTTTGGTGTAATATCTCATTTGTTGTTGCACTTTAAAAAATGTCAATCAGCCAAAATTAGCATTTACTGCTAGGTTTAGCATGCTCACACTACTGTTTCATAAAAGCAGCTAAATCGTAGCTTTATAAATATTTTAGCTATATAGACTCAGATTGTTTACTTTTATCAATGCATGTAAACACAGCAACATTTTACTGTCAAATGAGTTTTTTAATTCCAATTTAGCAAAGTATAACTGCATGTAAGCGCCCTGACTGCCTCCTATCGTGTCACTTCTGTTCCTTGTCTTTGTTCTTTGTCGTTTACTCACTGGATTATTGTGTGTGTTCCCTTCTCGTGTGCGTCTTCAGCTTGTGGCATTGGCTGTGCGTGTATTGTGTGTGTGTAACCATGGCTGTGTTACGCTTTGGGACTGAGACCTCTCTTTTTCTCTGTAAGTGCTGCTCTCTGGAAACCCTGTGCTTAAGTCAGGTCTGTATGGCTAACCCTTTGACATGTGTTTGGTGTAAGTTAGTTTTTGTGTGTGTAGAGATGTCCGCGTCACACACACATTTGTGTTTACGGATCTTTTGTGTATCAAAGCTTGTATTACTATATCTGTGAGGACAGGACCAATATTGTTCAAAAAGATCAAATTTAAAGACATTATTCGGCCTATTCAAATATTAAAAGCGCTTTACATTGCTTTATTCATTCTCTTCTGAGTCAGACTGGGATGTGTCTTGCCAAAGGACGGCTGTATACCCTAGTTAAAGCAGGATTCAAACTACCAACCAACCAGTTATAAGATCAATGCACTTTCACTGTTGCCCTCTGAACATGTTAATGATTTTGTTGTGTGTAGTTTTTTGAGCTTTTAATGACAATTGAATTAATTAACAAATCACAACGGCTTTTATTTTTGAAGTACCATAATTTATACCTTTATTCTGCCTAAAAAACTGCTACGCCCATAGTTTAGATAAGTTAGATCTGTACAAACATGTTCTGGACTACATAGTTGGTCAGTTCATGTTCATGTCTGGTCAGTTTAATATTTTTTAAACAATTCTTCTGGATGCATAATCTGAATTTGGAACAGAATCCAATTATTTAAACTCAAATCTCAATCTAATTGCAATTGCCATTCTTGACAGAAAACATATTTTTCCCAAATCATTCCGCATTTAGTTTCAATTTGGACTCTTTTATGTAATAAGAAGTGCAATGTGTATGAGGAGTATTAATTGGAAACTGTTTATACCGTGCTGTTCATATATAGACACCATACAGAAGGCACTCAAATTCAGGTTTACAATAAGCTGTGCATCTTCCTCTACAAGCGTTTGAAGGTGGTACGGCAAACATGAATTAGGAATGGTGGTCTGAGAAACAAACTCCACTTAGTCTACAATAGCGTCATAAGATGTTGGCAGAAACCAAACCGAACCTAAATAGGCTTTTGCAACCAAAGATGTAAGAGTGAAATTGTAAACAAGGAAAAGCCCAGATTTTGTTACAACTCTTCTCTTTGGCCAGGACCAATTTAAGCTCTGGAGAGCATAGATGCTAGCTGCTCAAACCATTTCATTCGATCAAAAATGACTTTCAGGTGGAAGTCGAAACATCTTTATATGGACCACTCCTGAACGTTTACCCAATTATTCCTCAACAACAAATCGAACTAGCCCATTTGAAAATAAAAAGCACAACATAATGTATTTTCTAGTTTTCCCCCGATGGTTCCTGTCCCCATAAATACAGTAATACAGGTGCAGCGGGGCGGTGAGTATGTCTCGTTCTCCAGCTCGTTCTTAGCTCTGTGTTGTATGTTACTGTGCTTTGGTGTAGGCCCTTGGGTAGGTCCTGGGTTCCATCGCATTTCAGGTCATTGCATTCAAGTCGACTAACCCTGCATCCCGACCCTTGCCCCCTTGCCTCTCCTTCTCCCTCCCACCCAACTTTTTATCCTCACCTCATTTTTACTCCCCCAATCAATCAAATCATCCCATTACTTCCTTTTCCAATTTTACACCAATCAACCCCCCCCCCCACATGATGATTACTCTCAATCCAAATCCACTTCACCTCCCTCCCAAACCTCCGCTCGATGATCCCCCACCCCCATCACGGCTCCTACCGCTCCTCCCTCCTCCCTTCTCCCATGTGTCCACCCATCCACTATGTGGCACTGTAGCCGACATGCAGCAGGGAGGCTCCAGCTCCGTGGTGATCGCAGTGGTGGTGTGCGTCCTGCTGCTGCTGCTGCTCGTGGCCCTCCTCTACTTCCTGAACAAGAAGGACAAGCTCCCCTGTGGCAAGAAGGACAAGAAGGAAGTGTGAGTCGAGAAAGTGATCTGGAAAAATGCTGTGTAAAAAAAAAGAAAAATTTTCATTATTTTTCATCATTAGCCCGTGTGGTTATCTCCAGTGCTATTTGATATAATTTTGCAAAAATCAAGTTTCAGAACCAAACCTTAGTTGTTATGCTAATCACTTACATTGTTTAGTATAAGGTACAAGCAATCAACTTAAGTACGGTTGATAAGTCATAAGCAAATGGTAAAGTATTGACTGTTTTTGAACAAAACAATAGTGTGGAATATAATTTAAGCAGTTATAATACAACATAGTACACCCTAACTTGTAAGATTGTATTGTATGTTTTTTCTGATGTGTTGATCTGCTGCAGCTGCTGCAAACCAAATTTCCTCCTTGGGATAATAAAGACAACCTTCAACTAATCTAAAAGTTCCTCATGATGCAATTAAACTAGAATTATGACAGAAGTAACTGCATAAGAACCATGCAACCGAACACCCATTCTGCATCATATATGTACCATTATTAATAACTAGATTTGACACAGCTGATGCATCAATAACTCACTTTCCTATCGATTCATGGGTGAAATGTAAATCATACATATTATCCAGGCATCTATATTGGTTCTGACATCATTGTATGAGAACTTAAAAGAATCAAGAACTCAATACTGATTCTTTGATAAATAAAGAAAAGAAAAACAGCATGAAGTCTCAAAATGCATATTGTGTTAGCAGATTTAATTCATCGGCTTTGTACTTTTTATTGCAATGAATGCCTTTATAAATAAGTAACTACTATCGCGTAAATTGAATGTTGTATTACACTCACAGCTATTGTAGTTGTATTACTTATTCATTTGTCACTATTAAGGGGGCTTTCAATATTTAATTTACTCTATTGATTGTATAGAAAAGCAGACCACTAGCACTAAGTACTATTCAATAATTAACACGTAAAACCTGTAAACACTGTAACGTCCATAAACTATTTGTGGCACTTTTCCAGACTCCACACTGATAAATATTTGGTGTAGTATTTGTTCATGCTGTATTGTCTCCTGCTGTTTGTAGGACCACTGGAGAGGTCAACAACGACATTGTGGTGGAGATGAAGACAGAAAAGGCCAATGAAGAGTCGGGTCTACTCAAAAAGAGACCGGCCACTGAGCAGGTACTGGTTCTCACATTGTGCAACGTAATGATCCCACACGCTCTGATGCAATGGGAAAGAGGCTGGTTTCACGATTGATTACATAGTTATTTTCATAAGACACATAAAGGTCCCATAACATGCAAAATCGACTTTTCAGAGCTTTTAACCTTCTTACATTGCTATTTGTGCTATACATTATTATTATATATATTATGTACCCAGAGTGTTTTTTTGATTGATTCCCCTAGTTTTTAGCTATAGTACAGACTATATCCTTTCCTTGAATCTCCAAACTGACGGGGGGGTGCAAGACCGCGTCATAAGGGCAGGCACGCGTCACCATCCCCCCTCCCCCTCCCCCCTCTCCATCCCCCTCCCGCCCCTTTCCCCCCTCCCGCCCCTTTCCCCCCGGCTCCGCGGGGGAAAGGGGGCTATTTAAGTTAGCAAACATGACTTATTTTGTTTGTTTGCTGCCGCGGACACAGCTCGTTATTTGTTTATTACTTTACTATTGAATACTGGCGCTATTCCCTCCATAAAAGAAGACGATGGAGAACTGAGAGCTGTAAGTACACTAAAGCTACATGTGCGACTCACGCAAATTTCCAGAACATGTATAATGATTTTATTTACATGACGTATCATGACCTAATGTGTTACACATCGAGTACACGATGTATACTTTATGTTATTTGCGTTATTTCTACACCCCCACTGTCTCCCGGGTGGGCGGGGCACACACGCGCTCTCTGAGACTACGTCACGGGTGGGCGGGGCACACACGTTCTTGCTGAGACTACGTCACGGGTTGGGCGGGGGAGCCAGATCGCTCTTCACAAGGGTGGGGGCGAATATCAAACCAAGCCGTTTGCATTTCCGGGTTGGTGAGGGGGTCCAAGGTCTGGGTGATATTTCTTAACTATTATGTTATGAGTGTTGCACAACCCTTATTATTATCAATTGTACACTTAGGATAGACTACGAAACGTGAAAAAAAGCATGATATGGCACATTTAAATATAGATTCAGAAATGTTGAACTGCATTTCTGTTTCTGACCAGAGCATTTCATTTTGCCTGTAGAATAACCCAGCAATAAGACTAATCCATTCACTCAAATATAACATACTCATAGAGGCATTATTATTTCTATGTGACTTTGAACGTGGCCAGGCTAGTTTGTTTGTGTCAGAAACTAAACTGATTATCTGGAACCATTTATATTACAATCAAAGTACATTTCTTACACATGTCAAACCTTAAAAGAGAAGTGTACTCTGTTTGACACAAAAGTGAGAGACCAGGTTTGAATCACATACAATTGTGAAACATGCCAAAAGAAAAAATGATTTAGTTTGTCCGATATAAAACACAAAGCTCACAATGAAATATTCTCAGACCACACTAGTTGTTTCTGTGATTTGTGGATGAGATATACAGATGTTATAATAATCATGATTCCAGCCAGTAAAAGCATATAAAACATACCGTAGTGCGTCTTGAGCCGTGGTCATGTTGACATTTTTAGGTCAAACATAAATCACAGCCTCTTCAAAGACATCAGTCCACTTTCTGGAGTTGTGAGTTCAAAGTGAGGAGCAGAGCAGACTCTTCTGAAAGTCTTGTTATAACTCTCACACATGAAAGAGAGGCTTGTTTTGTGTGATTTGTGATTATATTGTCAGCACTCTGTGACATTGCATAGTGTATATACTTTTCTTCTTTGAAAGAGATGTATTTGTTGTTCTTACGGTTCCTTTTAAAGCAGAACTAAGTAACTCTGACGTTAGAGCGCCCCCTGCAGCTCCCTTCTGAAAATACATTGTCAGAAAATAGACGCAAAAGCAGTTTGTTTGTTGAGTAATGGCCCCTCCCATGGGATTGTACATTTTGTCATGAAAAAGAGGTACACATTCGGTTTTGAATTTCATCTTTCTGTACCTGATCTTGAAATGTGAAAAGCAAAACTACAAACATTTCTGACATACCTAATGCATTCTGAGCATCCGAAATATTCAGCATGATGAGTTTATAAGAACCCAAAGCAGAGTTTACCGTAATGTTGGGGCTCGAGCAAAACAAAGTTTCCTTTATTACCAGAAATAAATTGTGTACAGTGCCTTTAAAGCAACAGTATGTAGCTTTCTGAAGGTGGAAAGCGACCTGTATGATTCTGTGGAAATAGAAAGTTTTAAGCATTCGTCAGAACATTCTCCATGGAGATAGATCAGTTTTATGCCCAACTGTGGGATGCTAATTGTTCCAGTGAAACAAGCAGGAAAAGGCTCTTCCAGTCCAAGGAAGGAAGAGATGTGAGCCAACATAACATTTCATAGTATATATATATATATATATATATATATATATATATATATATATATATATATATAATTCAAACTTCCTATAAGTGATCTGTTCTTTTCTTCTGTATCTACCTCTGTATCTACCTGCGTTGTATCAATGAAATTTCCCCATATGGGACAATAAAGGAATATCTTATCTTATATACAGAAAAGGTTTAAGCAATATATATATATATATATATATATATATATATATATATATATATATATATATATGCTTAAACCTTTTCTAGTTTTAAACACCCATTATCTTAAAGAACTTAAAGAACAGTTTCTCTGATGAAACCCTTCACTTAATTCTCCTCTTTTCCTCCCACAGTGATGAATGGAAACAGTGACCGTGACCAGCCGAGGGACGAAGGGAACGAGGAGACGGCTATGAAGAGGCTATTTTTGTTTCACTCGAGGAGAGCCAGGGGACAGCAAAAGAACACTGGACACAACGGCTTTTTGCAAATGAGACTTTGGGATGTTCACAATATAACTTGCATTGCATGTGTTTAACCGGGATTAGATCTGGTGCGTGGAGCTGTTTGAGTAAGTTTTCTCCTTCCAAAATGTACATCTACTCCAGGTTTGACAAAATAGTCCTGCGAGCACATGGATCATAACCACTGCTTTTTCGTGTGTGTGCGTTTCTGATCACACTCCTTTATGACAACAAATGATGGAACGTGTGTCACTTATTCTTTCATGAACTCTGCACTTACTGTAAAATGTCTGTTATGTACATACACAAGGCATGTTTGGATGAAAATCACAGGTTGCCTTTTTGTTTGATGTCCAAAAGCAAATGTAATCCCTCCGATTTCCAAAACGCTCGGTACCTGTGTGTATTTTTTTTTTCTAATTTCAATTCACCCTCATTTACTTCCATTGTTATTCCTTCCAAAATGTTCCAAATTGAAAGCACAGCCAAATTGAACTACTTTCAAGTTGTACAATTTATTTTCTTGCCATTTTGTATATTATGTTACGTTGTTTTATGTTAAAATGGTCCTGTCTATCAAACACTGTGCATGACTCAAGACACATTTGTTTTTGGTGTGGTTCAAATTTGGTTGAGACAATTTGGTTTATTTGTTTTAGGGATGTTCGATACAAAACATTACCAATATCCGATATGTCTTTAATTACGGTTGTGGCCAATTTTATTTTAAGTTATAATAAAGTTCACAAATGATCTTCACTTTAGAAAAAATAATAAGAAAATGTATTTCTCTGAGATATGAAACCATTTTGACCTTTTTAGCCTTTTTAGCCTTATTGGACTCATATTTCTATTTTTACGCATGGGTCTGTTTAAAAATTCTAATCTGAAGGACAAAATGGGAATGACACGTGAAAAATGTCGGTGTTAAATATCGGCAAAATGTGCTGTATCAGAGCGATATCTGGGGAAACCCTCCTATATAACCGATATATCATCCCTTGTTTGTTAGTTTATCGGGGGTTTCAGAAGAAAGTGCAGTTTTCTTATGACTAAAAATAGGCTAACGTTGGCGTTAGCCTCAAGTAAACACTAGCTTACATATTGAACTATATCAAACTAAATATACCATCAGCACCACCCCTCTTTAATCAAATATATTCGTGTTATTACAGGTAGAATTGAAACAGCTATTTTGACACACCGATAAATACCATTGAGCCTTTTCAGGAGGAAATGTTCAATTTAGCGTTAGCATTAGCTTGTAGCATTAGCAACATTTTCATACCAACCCAATTTGTTTCACTCCAATTGAAATGTGTTTCTTTAAGTCATTCAAGCTAGCTCGGACTAAATACGGGATACTTACTGTTTGTTGAAACCATTACTGTTACAAGCACACCACAAGAGAATCCAACTATTGATTTCACAAGTCCTTGTTTTTGGTTTTGTTTTAGAACCAGGCAGCAAAGTATGCGTTCTTTTTGTCATTTAAATTTTTTACCAAAAATGAGAGGCTATAAGATGATGGTACGTACGTTTTTCTACACTGTTAACATATTACTTACTATGTTCAAGTGAATTTGGCCTTTAGATTTTGTTTTACACTGGAACGTAAGTCCTTTTATTTGTATTATTAAACTTATCTCTCTACATTGTTTATCGCTGCCATATTGACCGTTAGCAAACCTGTGAAACGTAGCAGGTGACAAATAGAACCTTGATGTTTTTATATTATATTGTGGTTTGGCTTTTTTTTTTTTTTCTAGAAAGGGGAATTCTTAATATTTGTGGAACTACTGACTTTTTGATTTTTCAAAAAAAAAAAAAAAAAAAATATTTTATTTGGACAAATTTAGGATTCTTCTTTTGTATGCAATATCCTCAGTGCTTTACTTCTCTGTTTTTACTGGATGCTGTATATTTTGTGGTACGTTGTTGTGACCTCTGGTGTGTCAATGTATCTCTGATGTTTTTGTTCCAGCTGTGTAGAATTTATAATGAAAAACCCAAGAAAACCAATCACACACTAAAACCCTTTGTGTCTTTATTATCATTATTGACATTTACAAAGTAGTTACAATTGTATGCATGCATTTTACCTGTACTGTAGTTACCGGCACATACGGTATATGCTTAAGAATAACTCACAATAACTGTTACCATAAATAGCCACTTTTAAAAATGTTTTGCCCAAAAGTACAAGGGCGTTATGCATTGTCTTATATATAAAACTGACAACCTTTAGGGGAAACTGCTGTACTTTTAAAACTTCTCACTTATTGGTGGATGTTTGAGAACTGAACCCACAACTTATTTACATAGCCAGGGCTGATTATATTCACACCAAGAGAACATATTATTCCTTATGTTAAAGGTGGAATGGACGATTTTTTGTAGCAATTTTTTTTTTATCATATTTCCTCGTGGCGTGGATAAATCATTAGTCCTGCCACGTATCAATCATAAAACGCACCTACCGCTCACCTGCAGCCGCGTCAGGCTCGTCCTCACGTTTCCGCGTGCCTAAGCGCATGGATCTATCATAATATAGTTCCCTCAGTGTACGGGGCAAAATGAAGACGGAGAAAGACAGTTCGAGCTGACGCAGAAGTGGACAGAAATCTACGGGAGACTAGAGATGCGATGCGCTCCGTTGCGCTAATAAACAAACGCACGTGTGTGTTGTATCAGTCCGCACGGGGGAGTGCGCATGCGCACTTCCGCCTGCGTTCTCAAATCGCCGAAAAATCGTCCATACCGCCTTTAACTTATAAGTTGAAATAAGGCAAATCAATCAGAGTATTTGTCAAAACAATGAAGTCATACTTGATTGACAAATGAGCAGTGTTTGTTTATTTTCAATATGATTACTGAGCGGGCTGATTTGGATTAGAAAAATATATGAATTGATAAGCAGAGGTTCAAAATTGAACTGGTTGTTTTTGTGGGGTAAACACTTTATTTATGCAGATTTTGTCATCCTGTCGCAAGATTTCACAAAGCAATTTATATGATTGAATATTATGATTGCTAAAATAACTTTTTGGTTTCAAAGAGAACATTTGCCGATGAAAATGATCTTCACAGTTTTCATAAAAGAGGTAAAATCATATCTCAGATGCAGCTTCTTGCTCCTTTCTCGGCGACGACATGTCAATTGATTGCTAGTTTAATCCCTGCTATAACTGACCTTATGTAAATGATGGCTCGGGCTGATTGATGCTGTGATTGGTTGTGACGGAGCAGAAATGTGGAGGAAGCTCGCGTCTTGCATTTAGAAGAGCTTAAAGGACGAACTGTGATGCACTATCCTGTCTATTCCCTTTCATGTTTACGGATGAAGCCATCAATCATCTGTGTGTGTGTGTGTGTGTGTGTGTGTGTGTTTGTGTCTCTGCATAGATTAACAGGCAATTCTCCAGCAGCTGCTATCCCCATGATTGGCTTATTACCAGACGCATATCAGAAGGATTGCACTGGACTGAGAGCGAGGAAATCTGCAAACTCAACTTTTACTTCATGATGTTATGTAACCAGAGGAGATATATTATTCTGTCTCTTTTGCTCGAGTGCAGTTCACTTTTTTTAATCAAATGTGACATCTCAGAGTAGTTTTCACCACACGTTATCTTTAGTTTGAAGTAACTGCGCTCTTACTTGAGTAAAGGTGTTGGTTCCTCTTCCCACTGTGACAAAAGCTTTATGTTGACAATAGTAAATGAGTTGATATATTTGTGCTTCTTTCATGATGTGATTTTCAAAGTAAAGACTCCAGATTGAATGCATTATTAATTGCTCTGTCCTTATTATAAATCATATGTTAATTTTATTATGAGGTGACTCTCACACGTCACTGCATGTAAGTAAATGAGTTGTTCACATTAATATTATAAGTTATTCAGCAAACTTTACTGTGCAACTTCTACAGTTTTAGCTCTTTATGAAAATATTGTATTTATTGCCCTGGAAAGACAAATTTAAAGATTTGTTAAGCTAAAATTGGTTCACAAATGAAGCCAATTAAATAGTTGTGTTCAAAAGTATTAGAGAATGATCCAGCTCTAACAGGAAGTCAATATCAACCTCAATATATGCATAAATACATTATTGTTATACATTTTAGGTTTTGAGTTTGTTAAACCTGCTTATTTCAAGATATTGAGGTATGTTTTATTTATATTTTCCCCCCACAGTGTTATCTGCATTATAGATGGAGTTAAGGGGCACATTGAATTAACACGTAACAACCACAGAAGGAATGCAATAATTAATCGACACAATTTTCTCATTTTCAATTGTTTTTTTGTATCAAGAAATAAATGAACTGATTCTGGTTTTTCCTAATTACACACTGTATTCTTAATTATTATCTATAAAATGTCCATTATTGGGTTAAAACAATAAGCGCCAACAAATCGTAAAAATAATTGCTGACTAGTCGACTACAAAAGTAATTGTTATAGTCTCAGCCCTATATATGTATTCATGATTTGTTATTTTTCACATATTTGTTTCATTTTCATAATTGTATCATTATTATCATCTCGATGATAGGGACTTAATAGCTACTGAAGTTCTCTGTCAATCAAGTCCAAATATTATCATTCCTTTCTTGATTATAACTGAATGATTGATTCTCCTACTATAAAAGTAGACTACTGTCTGTTGCAGCCAATCACAGCCCTCGTCTTGGCACACGCCCCTTCCCTGCCTGGCACCCATTAGTAAATTAAAGTATGGCCTCATCAAAGTGACCGGCTCCCATTGATCTGTGCTCTGACTACAAAGCAGCACTAAAGGTAGCCGCTGCAATGGATTGTGGGTGCAAAGACACAATTTATGGGAAATGTAGATAACAGCGTCAATGTCACGGCAACGCAACCTTCTAAAACATTTAAGAAAGGGTTTTAAAGACTAGAAGGAGATCTTGGAAACAGTGGTCAGAATCTATTCCTGTTTTGGAAATGACTCTCATTTTGGCAGTGCTTAGTATCACGGTTAAAGCGACATTAAACTTCATTTATCATTAAATTGTTTATGCTTAGCTTATCTTTTGGATTTGGTTTAAGGATTCACATTAACACGATGATCCATCAAAATAATAGTGTGTTTACCTTACTCCAAAGCTTAGCTTTATCTTGGAGCTCTACAAGGTCCATTTACTTGAATAATTGTACCAAGTTTAGAGCAACCATTATATATATATATATATATATATATATATATATATATATATATATATATATATATATATATATATATATATATATATATATATATATATATACATACTGCCAAAATAGTACTAAACATTTCACAATAATTTACTTGAAATGTATTAAATCCTGTTTTGTTCCAGATTATTCAAGTGAATATAATATAGAATATTTTTTTGCAAATAATGCCACTTCTATGAATAATAATGAACAAATATTTGATTAAGAATGATTCAGTGTTCCCATAACCCGATCATGACCACTTACAGACCTTTCTACTCAATCCCATCCTGCCAGTTCTGTCATCGTCCTGTCCCACTGTCTGTCGGCTTGTCTTTCCATCTCACTCGTCAATCTGTTCCATGTGGTTGAGGTAGGACAAATTGTATATCTGTAAAATTGCTTTATTAAAAATACAGTTGTCCTCCTGAAGAAATGAATGATTCAGGCTAAGTAACTAAATTAATACACAAACCTTAGCAAATTTGAATTACATCAAACTGAAAGCTATCTAAAATGTGTTTTCCTACCAATTATTATTATATAAAAGTCAGTTTGAGGTAATTTTGGATTACCGGTACTCACCGGTACTGTAAAGTCACCAAAATGCTGCATAAACCTCTCTCTTCTCTTCTCTTCCGCCTGCTCCACATGATAAGAATCAGCCTTCGGTGGCTTATGCTCACCATGTGTTTCTGTATTGTTTGGGACCATTGTGTTTACCATAGAAAGAGGGGATCAGGCCTTGTCAAAGCTGCTCACAGTGACCAGGATTACATTCATTCTTCCTCCTCTTCCTCCTCTTCCTCCTCTTCCTCCCTGCACTAGCTTTGGTTACAGTGATTTAGCCGTTCACTGTCATCTTGCAAAGGGATGTCAGACAGTGTGTGTGTGTGTGTGTGTGTGTGTGTGTGTGTGTGTGCGTGGGGACTTGGAGACGCTCTGAGCTTGTCTTGTCTGTAGTATTCAGAGTGAGGCAGCTCTTTATGCCGGATGGTTCTGCCGTACACAGTTTCTATGACACAATGTACTCCATCATTGTCAGGCAGTGGGAGGAGAGGAGCCGTAAATGTATAAAGTTATCCGAGGACAATGTTCAAATGCAAATGATTCACTATCACATTTCAGATTATACTACAAATCTTGCAAAGTTTTTGCTATATTTTGATGACATTTATTTACTTCCTGGCTTGACGTGGGCAGCATATAGAACTAATAGTATATATAAGTCAGATGCCCCTCCTCTTGTGATTCTTAGCATATTTTTTTGCACTTGCTGAATGATTGTGATGTTGTGTGACACTTAATACAGTGTTTACAGCACAATTTCTACTTGAAATAGGTGACGTTCAACTGCACACTAAAGTCTGATTACAATCTTTATTTAAATAACATGCAAACCACAAAACCAATGTGAGTAATTTGAGAAAAAGTATGAGAGTAAAAGTACTGTACTTAAGTAAAATTCTAGGTGTCTCAAGTTATTTTCACTGCAGATACTTTTTACTTTACTACATCTGAGAGCAGGTATTTGTACCTTCTACTCCAGTACATTTTTGAACTGGACTGAAAAGTGAAAAGTACTTCATAAAGTTAGAGGTGTTTTTTTTTGCACATTTATGATGACGTTCTGCCAAAAGTTTTGAATTCAATGCAAGCCCCAACTTTGAGCAAAGAAAAAACACATACAATTCAGAATATTTATTGGAATTGATTATTTTTTCTGTTCTTTATACTTTTTTTTAAAAAGTAAATTGCAATGCTGGTAATGCTATTTTAACATATTGTTATTTATGAGCAATTAGCTAATTACAGCATGGGATTAGCAGATTTGAGCCACAAGCCAGTTTTGACATCTGATAACAGTAAATAAGGATATAAAGCATGATTTTCTTCAAAGTGTATCCATAAAGCAAATATATCCATACAGTTATAGTTTCCCCATAATGCCGCTTGTTCTCAAAGACACCACCCTCAGTTTCCATCTTGTCCGTAAAGCTAAATCTTAATAGTATCTCACTGTCGAGGCCTATAGCTCTGCAGACAGTAGATGATGGATGTGTCTAACATTGTCCCTGTTCTGCTTTCATTTCCGGTGTCCTCGGTTTGTTCACCACAGACATGAGTTGATAATGATAAATTACATTGATTCTATCGGACTCATAAACACTTGGGTGATGTGCTGCCGGCTTTTGAGCCTCTGTCACTCAAACTTCCAGGCAACACACAGCTGTTCTCAGGTCGACGTTGTTATTTGTAATTTAAATGCTATTATTACTAAATCATACAAGAGGAATTGTGATTTCCTGTGGATTTGTTAAGATTAGGGCTACAATTAAATTAGTTGAAACAGCCGTGTCTGATTTTTCCTTTTGACTTCACTCAAAGGCTCCAAAATTCATCTCAATTGCAATCAAAATTACAGTTTCAATGGCTGCAATTAGCAGTTCACAAAAGCTGAAATTAAACGTAGTAGAGGAGATGTGATGGCTTTGTCTGCCGTATGAAACAGATTGAGTATGAACAGATGTATTTAGTCACAGTTATTTAATTGAAACAAAAAAGAAAGAAAACTTGAAAAAAAGTCTTAGGTTGAATTCACAATACAAACTGAAGTGGACTCGGTTTGATTGATGACCAAAGTGGCAACATTGTCTCTTTCTCTGAGCTGGTCCAATGTGTGTTCACAGTGCACTTTACCAGCCAAAGGAATGAACGTGAGGAAGAGACTCGAAGCCCCGCCAGAATAAACTTTGTAAATAAACTTGGAGCGGGACTTTAGTGCTGTTTGGATTATTCTTTGGCTTTTGCATATTTACCCCACAACCTGCCCCACATGTGCACAACCTCCCCACATGAGCACAACCGGCCCCACATGAGCACAATTGGCCCCACATGAGCACAACCTGCCCCACATGATCACAACTGGCCCCACATGAGCACAACCGGCCCCACATGAGCACAACCGGCCCCACATGAGCACAACCTGCCCCACATGAGCACAACCTGCCCCACATGTGTACAACCTGCCCCACACGAGCACAACCTGCCCTACATGTGCACAACCGGCCCCACATGAGCATAACCTGCCCCACACGAGCACAACCTGCCCTACATGTGCACAACCGGCCCCACATGAGCACAACCGGTCCCATATGAGCACAACCGGCCCCAAATGTGCACAAACGGCCCCCCATGTGCACAACCTGCCCCACATGAGCACAACCTGCCCCACATGTGTACAACCTGCCCCACACGAGCACAACCTGCCCTACATGTGCACAACCGGCCCCACATGAGCACAACCGGTCCCATATGAGCACAACCGGCCCCAAATGTGCACAAACGGCCCCCCATGTGCACAACCTGCCCCACATGAGCACAACCTGCCCTACATGTGCACAACAGGCCCCACATGAGCACAACCGGTCCCATATGAGCACAACCGGCCCCAAATGTGCACAAACGGCCCCCCATGTGCACAACCTGCCCCACATGAGCACAACCTGCCCTACATGTGCACAACAGGCCCCACATGAGCACAACCTGCCCCAAATGTGCACATCGCTGCCCCACATGAACACAACCTCCCCACATGAACACAACCTGCCCTACATGTGCACAACCGGCCCCACATGAGCACAATCGGCCCCACATGAGCACAACCGGTCCCATATGAGCACAACCGGCCCCAAATGTGCACAAACGGCCCCCCATGTGCATAACCTGCCCCACATGAGCACAACCTGCCCTACATGTGCACAATAGGCCCCACATGAGCACAACCTGCCCCAAATGTGCACATCGCTGCCCCACATGAACACAACCTCCCCACATGAACACAACCTGCCCTACATGTGCACAACCGGCCCCACATGAGCACAATCGGCCCCACATGAGCACAACCGGTCCCATATGAGCACAACCGGCCCCAAATGTGCACAAACGGCCCCCCATGTGCACAACCTGCCCCACATGAGCACAACCTGCCCTACATGTGCACAACAGGCCCCACATGAGCACAACCTGCCCCAAATGTGCACATCGCTGCCCCACATGAACACAACCTCCCCACATGAACACAACCTGCCCTACATGTGCACAACCGGCCCCACATGAGCACAATCGGCCCCACATGAGCACAACCGGCCCCACATGAGCACAATCGGCCCCACATGAGCACAACCGGCCCCACATGAGCACAATCGGCCCTACATGAGCACAACCGGCCCCACATGAGCACAACCTGCCCCACATAAGCACAACCTGCCCCACACGTGAACAACGCGGAGGTGAATACAAGGCAAATGCCCCTCGCTCGGAAGTGCCCAGGAACTGAAGAAAATGATCATAAAGTGATAAAAATCTCTGCTATTTTACAAACACAACCTGTACATGTAAATGTGATGATGTCATAAACCACCCACGTGATCATCAGTAATTATAATTGAATCATTCTTTGACCTGCTCCGGTTACTTTCACATCTTTCTGCCTGTCATTTGTCCCGTTGTCGAGCTCACACAGGAGTTTGTTTTGATCCTGAGCCTCACATGTGTCTCAGCGTGACTCACTTCACGGTCACTTCCTGGTTTTGTTCCCCTCTCTGGTTCGTTTGTGTTCACAATCCAGACAAATCGCTCCAGAGTTTGATTCAATCGGACTGAGACCGACCTTTCCAACTGGACCAGAGTTTTCTTCTTTGGTCAGGATCAGAGTTCAATTGTTCACGATTACCCAAACGAACCGAAGAAGCCAGACAAACGAATCCTGATTTGAATCAAAAGTGTATCGGGAATGCACCCTAAGTGTGAGCAAGAACGCCCATCTCTCCAAAGAATTGTGGGGCCTCCTTCTTGAGTCCATCTATTATAATGCCATTCTGTAGAACATTCCAGACAAAGCTATAGCATCTCCACAGAGTCATTATACATGAAAGTTATACAAAAATATTATGTAGATCAGATGGTTGGTTCAACCTGACCAGCATGTTTTTTCTTTGTTTTGTTTTTTACATATAAGAAACTGGAGAATTTGGAGGAAACCTAAGATGACAATGCAAACTCTACTCAAAAAATCTCCATCCAGGAATCCCAGGACTCTCTTGCTGTGAGGCGTGAGCGCTAACCACAAGTATGAGGAACATACATATCATGTCAAATCAACTTGAATGAACTTTTAAACCTTGTAATAACAGTGTTTTCTCATCATTAGTTTACTCAAACTTTTATTTTGATTGATTCATACCTGTTTGAATAATCCAGTATTTGTCCTCCAGTTGGGGCTTGCGTAAACAGAAAAAAAAATTCCCCTATCCCCTCCTACATCCCCGTGCTCAGTTATGGCAAATTAAAACTCTGAGTGATACATGTTGCGTTCTAAAATGTCACATAGCCAAAAATAAAATCTGCTGCTTGTTACGGTAAACTGTTGGATTATCAGTTATGCAATTTTGAACAGGAAGTCGATGAGCATGTTTCTTTTAGTGCGCCGTTTTAGCTCAGTATTGCAGTTTACATTGAATAAAAATATAAAATGATGATCTAGCTATGTTATAGTTGAATACATTATCTGAAAAAAACACAATATGTCTCCTTCCTCATATTTTGAGCCAGAAACGTTGGCAAAAGCACCACACAGAATTGGATGTTATGTACAACCATTCATCCCTAATTTCCTTCCTTCATACATGTCATTGTTGCATTTTGTTTTACTTGCCCTCAGCACATATTGTATTTTATAACCTTGGATTTAAAGTGCTGCCAAAATTCAAAACAAATCCTCCCGAGACTGCAGAAAGAGCAGCAGATCCAAGGAGGGAAACAATGCCCTAAAAGAAACTAGATATAAACAAAACAGGCCCTGAGCAAGCAATGAGCAGCTGTTCAGTGCTGCTCCTACGAGAACTTCACAGCACACTAACCGCTAATGCTACTATAGTACACACTGATGCGTTTGACCTCAGAAATGTCAAATACTTACACAAACGTATGTTGAGTGGGTAGTGTACCTGGAAGCGTGTTGGGCTCTGTAGCGGTAATGAAAGGGTATAGCTAACACATTCTTGGCATTTGAACCTGTTGCTTAATACTTTGTGTGGAAAATGCATCATGACACATTGATGCATCTGCCTCAGAGAAAGCAGCCAGAGATGGAAAAAGTCTGCATTGATATCATCCAGTGTTATGGCATGTCATGTGTGGCTCAGTTTGATTTGTTGAAAGATGTTGGTAAAGAAACGCACCAGTGGAGTGTGATAAAGCTTTTCAGTGTAACTTTGCTCGAGGCATGTGCCATCGAAAACTAGAATATAATGTAAAGTAACTGATAATGGAGTCATCAGTCACATTTAAAGTCCATATATAGGTCGTCACTGATTTTTTTCCCCTCATTGTATCGTTTTATCTTAGCTCAGTTGTTTTTTTAGCCAATTTCAGCTGAAAGAATTATCAACATATTCTGTACACGTAAAGGACAGAGTAAAGGGCATGTCTTCAAAATTGAATATGGTTTAGTAGAATCAGGATCCATCCATCCATCCATCTTCTTTCACTTATCCGGGGCCGGGTCGCGGGGGCAGCAGTCTAAGCAGGGACTCCCAGACTTCCTCCTCCCCAGACACTTCTTCCAACTCCTCCGGGGGGATCCCAAGGCGTTCCCAGGCCAGCCGAGAGACATAGTCCCTCCAGCGTGTCCTGGGTCTTCCACGGGGCCTTTTCCTGGTGGGACATGCCCGAAACCTCTCCCCAGGGAGTCGCCCAGGAGGCATCCGGAACAGATGCCCGAGCCACCTCAGCTGGCTCCTCTCGACATGGAGGAGCAGCGTCTCTACTCCGAGCTCCCTCCGTGTGGCTGAGCTCCTCACCCTATCCTATGATCATGAGCTTTGGGTAGTAACTGAAAGGACAAGATTGTGGATACAAGCGATCGAAATGAGTTTCCTCCGCCGTGTGGCTGGGCGCTCCCTTTGAGATAGAAGCAGGATGACATGGGAAAACATTCGATAAGATAAAGTTAAGTTAACCTACATATATTTGTTTAATAACATGACCAAAATAGTATTAAAACATTTAAATAATGCAATATATTTTCCAATTGGTATGATTCCTCATTTGTAGGAGGGGCCTATGGTAGAAAAGGTTTAGATAGCTGGACAATGTTTTTTGAGTCAAGATGTGTTGACTATCTTTCTGAAGTCATTTTCACGCTGAGGCGCTAGAATTTAGATTAGTTCTTCCTTAAAGGAGGAGTTATACCCTGAATCTTGCCAGTCCAATCTCTGGACTTGTATACTTGCTAGTCTAGTTTGGGTCAAAATACTTGATTTCTTCTGTCAGCAGTTTGTTTGTTTGTTGTCATAGCCTGACATGTTTTGACTGCTTGTCTCCGGCAGTCATCTTCAGAAGAGTCACCGGCTGATGAACGAGTTTCACTTTAAAATTCATTGCAAGGACAAACTGACCCACACAACACAGTAATGTGGTAGTTTAAATCCATTGCTGTCACATAGAATGCAAGGAGTACTACATTGAGGAAACTAAAAAACATGCCACAAAAGACTGAAGATTAACTCAGGGTGTATAATCTGCCATTCCACCTTCATCTTAAAGCCACAAACCACTCATTTGAAGACATTTAGGCAGGGAGAAGGAAAGGTTTGAGATAAGGGTGAAGGAGACAATTTTTGTTATAAAAAGAAAAAGGAAATCCTTCTTTGAAGAGAAATGGCGGATTAAAATTCTATTTACCTTATGTTGGCAACAACCTACTAAAACCTTGGTAAAAAATATAGCAAGTACACAAGTCCAGAGCAGATTTCATGAAATTGTATCCACTTTAGTGTGGAACTAATTAATGTTTTTTTGGCCCGTAGGCTTTATTAAACAGGGAAGCTGAGTGTGAAATGGGGATGAAAGAGAAGGGAGGACATACGGTAAATTGTCAGAGCCAGGATTGGAACTCATGACAATGCGGCCGGCTGCACCTGGAGCGTGTGTTGCCACCACCACTCGAACCACCGAGCAGCATGGCTTTCCTCTTCTTAGGACTGTACAAATTCTCAGACCAGTACCTTCAGATTGAAAATGACTCCCAGATAGCTGTCAAAATGTCTCAATTTCACCAATACTATCCTAGAAATCTACGTGTGAAGGTGTTTCTACCAAAATACCTAACATTCACCACAACTAAATGTTTCTGTGCCGTGATTACATAGACTGACATAACTGGCATGGGTTTCCCCAAAATGCACCCATTTTTCATCTTTATCCTTGCTTCAATAGCTTGTATTGTGAGTAAATCATTACACTCCATTAAACCGTAATAAAGATATGAAGAAAGCCTATCACCTTATATTCACTTTGGGTCTTTACAGTACTCTACTCATCTGTATGCAGTGTGGTGAGCCGCCTTCCCCTGTGTGTTTCAGTGATAGCCTGACAGTGCTCGTCCCTGGGGTGCCCTTGATAATTACTGTCATCTGCTCCACTGCCTGCCTAATGAGGGACTCCTATTAGATCCCATACAGCGCATTATACTCACCCCGCTCTGCCAGTCACCTGTAAATAACATCTTACATTGTACCTAGCCTGTCCACCTTCATTTTTACGCATCACTTTTCCTGTAATTCCATGACACCTTGGTCATGCTTGAGATGAGCGCTGTTAAGGCAATTGTAGAATATACTCCATTGGCGCCAAGTAGCTTTGTGTTCTTGCTGGCTGTATTTTGTGGTTTTGGACTTTCCATATCAGCACAGATCAGTTTTTGAAGCGAGTCAAATCGACGCAGTGGAGAAATGATGCGAGATAGGGACGGGGATTTTAGATACTAGACCTGTACAGACATTCAGATTTGGTGCAGCCAGATCCGGATTGTCCACTAGCTAAATTCATAGCTTTCTTTGCGTCTATTTCTTTGATTGGTCAGCCTATGTTGAAATATTGTATACATTTCATGCTTACACTTTATTATGAGCAGGGACGTCATAATCAATCATTAAAAGTGAGCTTGTCTGTTCTTTTCCAGCCACAGTAGATAGAGAAGAAGGCAACACACAAAAGGAAAATGCGCTGCTAAGCCAATTTGGCAGTAAACAAACAAAGCACAGCAACTCATGATATATTAGCAGCTAAAGCACAGAAGACTGAGCAATATTATAATACTGCCTCCATCATAACCATGCAACTTTATACGTGATCTAAAAAAATATACCTGCTGGTGAACTGACTTTTCTCTCTTTCTAGTTGCACGGTACTTGATCCTATTCTAATACTTCTGTCTCCAGCATTTTTTTCTGTTTGTATCGTTTGTATTTCTGTTTGTACCATAGTTATAGTTTGCATTACCGTCGCTTCCAATTCCTTGTTTTGTTTTCACACTTGCTACTGACTATGACCTTTGACCTCTATGTG
>NW_027315945.1:15524612-15637112 GCF_026437365.1 Eucyclogobius newberryi
CTCTTTTGCACACTCATAAAAGCAACCTTCAGACAGAAGTTTCATAAAGGTGTCTTAATTCAATTCACCTTTCTCCTAAATGTCTGCAACTGCCACTACAAAGTTCCCAACACAACATATTGATAATAACTAAAGCTTACAGTTAGACCAAAATTCAGCTGCTTCATATTTTAATTTTCACACTTCTTAGAGAACTCATCACAACATCTTACTCTTGTTGCATTGGCTTCCCGTACCTTTTCGATTTGTGTTGTAATCCGTCATTTATTTATTAATCCTTTAAAACGATAGAAGTAAAACTCCACCAATGGAATCGATAGATAGATACCTGTGGTCTATTTTTAAAATGTTTCTCAGGTGTAGAACTTCAACAATGGAAACACTAGGCGGATACTTGTGGATCCATTTGACTAACAATGTATCGCCAAAGTAAATATCCTATTTTATTTCATTTATTTTTCTAAACAGGATACTGCAGCACGAAAATGGAGATGAGACTGGGGAATGACACGCAGTAAAATGTCGCGAGTCAGATTCAAACGCACAACTCTGGCATGTGTGCTATCCACTCCACCACGAGGGGCACGTGGCACGTGCTAGAAATACCAGTGGAATGTACTTTGGGCTGCAGCAGGGGAAAAGGCAAAACTGACTATCAAGGACTGGACTGAAGTATAAATGTATCAAATGTAAAGACTAACTTTTGCATTGCATTTGACACATTTGTATTTGTTACATACTGTTAGATCAGTCCTACATTGTACACAATGAGGAAACTTTTCATATGTTCCATCTGTTGTTCTATGGACCAAAATGGAAGGGGGAAAAAAAGGGTGAAAATACACCCCATACTTAGTGCAGTCTATCTCTTTCAAAAGAGATTGATGTTAGATTATTTGTTTATTTTAATATTGATTGTGTAAATATGAGTTCCAAAGGTTTTTTCTGTAATAGAGTCAAAAACCTCCAAATCTCCATCCTTTTGTTTTTTGTTGATACAATCATAAACACATATTATTAATGACAATAGAGAAGATTTACTAAAAAAGTGATAGAAAACTATTTTAATTGCACTAAAACAGATTTGGCCTTTGAAAAAGTGTTAGACAAAGAGTAAGTTGTAATCCTCCATCAGTTATATTTTAACAGCAAACTTCTGTTTTTCAAAAATAAAACAATGTTTAGGTGAAAACATTGTTTTATTTTATACATAATTTGGGTTTTTTCTCTAATACCGCCTTGTCTTTGTATTTTTTTACATTTTTTGTCTGTTCTGTGCTTTTCTTTCATAGATATTGATATATATATATATATATATATATATATATATATATATATATATATATATATATATATATATATTCATATTCAAATATATCAATGTATTTCTTTATTACCTGCATTCTTAATTATGTTATATTCTCTATTATTATTATTATTATTATTATTATTATTATTAATATTATTGTATTATTTTTTCCCAGCACTGACTCATGTACAATAACTAACAAGCCAATCGTTTATAAGCATGTTAGAGTGAAAGAATGCAGACAGGAGCGGTTCAGTGGGAGTCATGATTTATTCTAGAACATAAAAGTTTGAGAGCACTGAGGCTGTCTTATCTTTAGCACTGTTGATAACTTAGCTCCTTTAAGAATGGGAGCCGTAAACGATGAGCTTGACCTGAACACAAGACTCATTTTTATAGTAAGGGCTTTTTACTCCCCAAACCATTACTTTTTATAGGGATATTTTGCACACGTGTCTGAAAACTATAAAAGTGGTTTGTTTTTGCAGGTATGAAGTTTGATCCTGGCTGCAGAGGGTTTAAACTATCCTCAAGTCTACCTCCTGGGGCCGCAGTCACCTCATCCACCTGTGTATGTGTTCATTTCACTGCCACAAACCTCCAAAACAGCAAAAGTCAGTCCCAGGGCATCTGTGGCTGACCAATACTCATTTGAAGCTTTAAAAAACCCATTTGGACCTTTCCTGAACAGTTTTATGGTCTTGGTCTATATAAAAATGAATAAAAGACCATATATAGTAAAATTGTATAAACTGCTAATATTGTTCATTCTATTGTGTAAAAGGAGTGTTTTTATTGCCATTGTGTCATAAAGTAGTATAAGTATATGTTTCTATAGTACCAAAATCCAGTTTGACATTTGAACATGGTGACATCACACTACTGAGTGGTAAAAACAGTCTCTGATCTGCAAAGTAGAAATGTGAACTTGAACTTTGACCTTCGGAAACAGATCCAATTACCCTGTTTGAAAAGAAAATGAAAAGTCAATATGCATTTGACAATTGCACTGAATGAACGAGTGTGCTGCTGTTTGCTACTGTCAGGATGATCGCTTGGTTTGGATAGTGGCATCAGAGTGGATAAAGAATGACATTTACAGTTAACACCAGAGAGTTTTCTAGATTTCAAACGTAATAAGAAATGTCATTCAATGTGCACTTTTACTAATAGTTCAGGGCAATTTGTGTAATAGTAGTTGTAGTAGTAGTAGTTAAGGCCATACCTGCTTGTCAATGCCATGTCTCATTAGATCACTGAAACTAAGCAAGTCTGGGCCTGGATAGCACTTGGAGGGGAAACAACTGGAACACCAGGTGCTACAGAAGCGGCCATTGTCTCCTTAGGAAAGACTTTTCACCCATATTGCCCAAATAAGTGAGTGCATGGGTTAACAGTGCAAATGGTTCGTAGTTTACACCATCTAGAATAGAATAAATGAACACTGCAATGTGAAGTGTATTTGAGTGTCCAAAAGGTATAGCTATATTAAACAAATCCATTACTAGCAGTAAATAAAATGCTCTTCTACAACAATTTTGGTGATTTTTTGGATGTAAATAAAGTCACACCGGGAGTAGAGCCGCTGCTCCACGTGAAGAGGAGCCAGCTGAGGTGGCTCAGGCATTTGGACACGATGGAGCTGGAGGAAGTGTCTGGGGTGGGGGCAAGTTTGGGAGTCATAGCAAATAAGGGAATGGATATATTTGAATAAAACAAGAAAATAGACAACTATAGCAAACAGTTTGGTTTGCCTTGTATCCAGCCGTGTTAGGTGGAACTTGGAGTGAGGATCAAGGTACAGTTTACCAACTTTATTGGTCCTTGCAGGGACATGTTTTGCATTTGATCCATCCCCAATGCAGTGGGGGGCAATTGGTCTTGATCCAGGAGTACTATTGCCAGCAGTAAGTTAGCAGCAATCCTAAAAAGGTGTAATATAGTAGCCCTTAGCCCATGATTGCACCTGTGCAGTAGTGTTAAGAGAATTTACATTACAGTCTGCACTTTGTACTCATTGGCTAAAGATAGTACTGTATAGTCATATACTTACGTACATGAGAAATATAATAAATAATATAATACATCATATCTGGAAAAGAACTGACTTTCCATCAAATGCGACAGCTTTGAGAATGTTCCTAAACTCACAATAATTACCAGTGTTGTGAGTGAGTTTCCTTTGGGGACGTGGTGAGGAGGGAGGAGTGAATGAAACTACTGAATGTTAGACAGCAGATGGTGCGGAGTAGTTTGTACGTCCCCGTGTCTATGGACACAGCTGTCACTCACACACACACACACACACACACACACACACACACACACACACACACACACACAGTTTAGTTTCTGATTCCACCACATGTTTGTTCATTCTATCTTGGTAATGTTCTGACTAAGTGTTTATTGCTGCACATTCTTGAGTCTTGAGTCGGTTCAGATCAGAGGGCAAAGCTCAAACTCATGTTCAAACTTGTAAAGAATGTGAGATTTGAGTCCACATTGTCATTCATCTTCTCTGTACAGTTCAGTTGCTGTTCGTGTCTTTGCTTGTACATTGTCTCCATCTAGTGGTGTTAAGTGGCATAGTAGCGAAATGTCGTTGCAAACTGAAAATGATGAGGGGACTCCAATTCTAAAACCGTCACTTAAAGACACTACAACCAAAGGTTGTCGTATCTACACCAACAGTTTTATTTTTTAACTTAGTCAACATGCATGCACACATTTACATGGGTCATTGTAACTTCAAAGGGTGTTTTCTCCTACAGAGACATAGATCTTTTAGCACATAAACCCACTAAACTTTACAACCTTAAAGCCCCCGTTCTTAACCTTATATACATTCAAAATAAAGCATGTTTATGAAAAGATTTATGTATTTGTCTTGATTTGTCCTGATGACAATTTCCCAATTCTCCCTGTATTTAAGATGTAATTTAATGTATTTGATGTATACTTGGCTCTTTAATTCATCCCAAATATGAGCAATGGTCAATGGATGGTTCATCTGTAACTGTAGGAACATGGTTGTGTCACAGTCTGTATTATTATATGGCATTTGTGATTGTGCATATTAGATGCTATTTTCTCTGTTGTTTCCTCCTAATCCAGTTCTATATAATCTGGATGTTTAGGATATTTGTGCTAATCATGATTAAGGAAAGTTCATTGTGGCACGTGCAGATTGTTCTCCATTGTCAGGGAGTGTTACATTTGATGACAAAGTCATTTGCAGCAGTAGCAGCTGTAGAAAAAGCTGCAGAAGAATCAGGGACGTTCCACCGTCACTGATATGGTGAATAAGCTCTTGATTAGTTTGATGAAATCCTTAATTGCAGTGGGCCTAAATCATCCCATTGAGTTGGGATTTGGTGCATAAAACTACCACCATTTTACCATTTTAATCTTTAGATGATCACATGAAAAAGCAATAGAGCACATTTAATAATTTTATACAATTATTCTTATTTGTGTATGTTTATGTTGCACCTTGGCGCCGAAGCAAGTTCCTAGTTTGTGAATTACGTTCTGCCAATGGCTGTAACACTGATTCTGAATCTGATTCTACATTAGATTTGACTGTACGTAGATAATACGCTGATTAATGCATGACCTTATGGTCATGCATTAATCAGCGTCTTGGATCAGGGCCTTGTCCTCAGCTACAAACCAAGAGAATCACTCCTCCCTTTACTCATCTCTGTAGGTTTCTGATTTACATGTTTCTTTTCATCTTTGACTACATCAGACACAAGTTCTATTCCATTCCCACATGAAGCACTGTTTCCTGAGATAAAAAAGTTTGCCTCATGGACCATCACTACCATTAACCAAGCCCGATAGATAAGTGTGTATAAATATTTTATTCAAGAAATGACAAACATTAAATTCGCTGTCAGACACACTGATCTTCGGCGTCAGATCATAACAGTAAAGGAAACATTTTAACTGGCTGTTTTCTAACTGTGAACTTGCCCAGTGGTCAGTTTCTCATCACAAGCTGCTGGTTTGAATTTGAATTTCACATTGTCTGCATTTAGGGCCAAAGTGGAAGGTGAGGAACCCTGGGGTGATTGTGAGTTGTGTGGTTTTCAGAGGTGGCCTCTTGAAATTAGTCCACAGATTGAGGAATAGACCATTGTTGTTGTTGTTGAGTTTTTACTATTGGTAGAAGATGTAGTAAACCTGATCGTGCACAATTCCAGAGTATGTGCTGACAGCTTTGGTGGTCTCTTCATAGAGGTTCCTGGTGGGCAACAAAGTAAATGGAAATTCAATAAAGATTTGTGACATGGCAATAGGGATAGTTAGCAGGAATCACGTTAATTATCATTTGGTCGCATACAGTTGGATTAGTCAATGAATAAGACTTGCAAATGGAAAATCTTTGACATATTTTTATTTTTCAGAGTATAAATTGTAGTCGTAGAGGAAGAAACAGTTATAACATATAAAGTGATATTTTTGCATATAAAGTGATCATTTTTGCCTTTTTGTTGTACATTTTTAATTTTGTTATGATACTTGAACCTCAACCAAGACAATTACAGTCTGATGAATTATGGAAATATCATTTGAGTATTGTTATCTAATAGTACAATATTAAGATATATTAATTTCTGCCTATGTTGCCCACTTGTAATGTATTTATTGTATTTTTTGCACTGCCGGTTAAAAGATAAAAAATGAAATAGGCTAAATTAAATAAACATTGATAAGTGACTGGTGAATATCTACACAAATCTAGTAAAATTGTATTCCAATCATGCTAAAACTCTTAAATCTAGCTAAATGTACTAAGATCATATTGTTTTTTTGTTGTGTTCCAGAAATCACAAAAAAAAACAATTCTTTATCAAAATCACCAACTTTAACGCCCCAATCGGTCTCAAATCTTTGTAAAATAAAGTACATTTTAAAAAGGGTACTTCAATACTTTTACTTAAGTAGATTATTTTATGTGCTACGTTTACTTTTACTTGAATATTTGTTTTTCTCCTTAATTGTCTTTGTGGACTTATCTAAAAGACAAATATTCTCAAAACCTTTAAGACATGTCACTTTAATCATCCATGCCAGGCCCTTATTTTGATTTAGCATAGTCAACACTTTTACTATTAATGTTATTATACATTGTTATATAAATTGTGTTCATTCTGGCAATGAAATGAAACCTTTTCTGATTCTGATCCTACAGTGCATGAAATAGTCCTTACTTTGCCTTCTCCTCCAGCTTCAGGCCCCTGATGTTGTCCAGGTAACCGCTGGCTGTGTTCACTGCGTCGTTGTAGTAAGACTTGAAGGCGTCTGTCATCTTAGTGAGAGTGCCCTGCTCCTCCTCCACCTGCCTGGTCACGCGGAAGCCCTCCACATCTGCACCAAAACAACAACAAAAACAACAGGTCAGGGGGTCAAAGGGCGCTGCTCAGAAAAAAACACACTATTGATTGATTTGTTCAGATTGTGTGATGTGTTTGTGAATGTGACTCACTGATAGCCAGCAGGGCAGTGAGCACAGTGATAACCAGCAGCTTGTTCATGTTGAGGCAGTGCTGAAAGAAGACATAGTGTCGTGTCAGAACTTCTCCACTGGGTGGCGACATTTGCCACTTCTCATCCATTATTTAAATTCCAGTTCTTTAATATACTTTATAATAAGAATATATTATTCTTTCTATAAGTGAAAAGAAAATGTACATTCTCTTCCACTAAACATCCATGGAATTTCAAGAAAGCTAATAATCATACAAACTAATATGCATATTTTTACTTCAGCAAATAGCACATTACTAAAATTGTCAGACATGCTCACATCTTATCACAATGCCATCGTTTTATAGACTCTTTCCAAATTCCGGAAAGAAGGCAAAAGAGAAGGAACATAATGTAATTCCCGAAACTAGATAAGACTTTTACTATTGTATTTTACTTTCTTTTGAGATATTATGATAAACTCTGTGCATTTTGATGAAGGAAAACTCTAGATTATAATGTTTAAATGGACAAATGCTGACATAAATATGGACACGGCAATAGTTTTTCATTTCATCTATAGATTGTCCACTTCATTTTGCCACCAGTCGCCTCGATACTGGAATTTTGAACATTCTGATGACACGGCATTTCAAAGGGTCCATAACATAATAGTAAATGTTAATAGAACACAGACTAAATGTAGTGTAGAATAAAGTAGTAGGTGTGTGTACTCACTGTATCCTCTGCAGCAGAAACAGACTACGAGCCACTGTTGTGTGAGCAGGTTTTATAGGAGCTCGGATGTGTTGACTTGTTGTCTCCTGAGCCAAAGTGCACTCGCCCAAAGATAAACCTGCTCTGTTGTCCAGTTTGTGATGCACACACAAATGAGGATCTTGATAAAACAGATATCGGACACTGGGAAATAACAATGTAACTTAAGGTCAACTACTCTCAGTATTGCAGTATTTCTCGTACTGGCTTGTAAAAGACTTAACATTGTTGTGTTGTAGTCACTGTCAATGTGAAGAACTTAAAACTAAGGTAAATATATGCTATTTTTCTGTTTTGATCGCATAGTCTCTGCTATGATTGGGTTAAATATCCACTTTCATCATTTATTTACTTCTAAAAGTATTGCTCCACAATTCTATTTCTCAAGGTTTCCGGGAAGTTGGTTGATGCTAGCTTCAGGTTTCATGAGGAATATACATTTTGTGCAGTATTTCTAATTACTTGATTGACTGAACAATCATTAACTTGACGGTATTATACAGTGCATTTTATTTAAACACATTTTTCAGTCCTAATCACTCATCAACCATCATGATTTTGGAGGTATTTGTTGCTTGCATAATGTAGCTGCTACATGGACATATCATTACAACAGTCCTAAGTCTCTTCAGAGTCTAGAGACTGCTGAACACGTCATCAGGCCAAGCGGGGTTGTGAAAGAAAGATATGGGCCAGCGACGTGTTTTATGCTTCTATGTCAAGGAGCTACTTCAGAAAAAAATGTAAACCTCAACCTTTGCCATAAACTTCAATCTTATATAAACAGTATTTATTTATGTATTAGGGGTTTCCACGTTGGAGGGAACTTTTGCTGTTCCTGGTACATTGTTTTAATCTGGAGAACCCCATTTGATGCACACTCACACAGAGTAAAGGTGGGGCCACACTTTGGGCACACCTACAGGAATCTCTCTCTTTAAAAAAAAAAAAAAAAATACATTTGTGGACGAACTTTACTGATCCACAATAGAAAAGACTTGGACACAAAAGCTCCAAAAATAGAGGTTTTAATTGGTAAAATAAAATTATGAATGATCTGTTGTAGTAATTGGTTCATGTGATGTCTTTTTTCTTCTTTTTGTCACAGTTTTATGTGAATGGTTTAGTGCACAAAAGTGGAATGAAGGACCTATCAGCACTTTAAATATTTAAACGTTCCACTCTACACAGATGCTAATGTTATAGTCAGTCGGACTCACTTTCAGCCACAGTTGCTGTGTGAGTGTGAGCAAGAGGGTCAGGGTGGTTCTTCTGACTGAACAAGGTGCAGCTGCCATATACCCCACTACAACTATGTGGCATTGTAGCTCAGTGTGATGAAACTCTCCCACTATTTGAGCTAATTAGAAACCCCTGGTGTCCCAAAGTGTGGACAACCTGTCTTTTGACCGTGTCTTTAGGGAATTATGCCAAATAAAGGATATTGTCACAATATACAGATGGTGTGGACAATGGCTACTGCTAAAAAAGGTTTACAAACTGCTTTCACAACTGCTCGCACGGGGCCAAACTGGTGCTGGGTTCTGGAGGCTCTCTGAGGAGTGAAGGACAGGGCAGTTCAAGTAGTGGACGTGGATGGAGGAAACCTAAACCACCTGAGCGCTGAGGTTGTAACCAAAGGCGTGTGGGTGGTACACCTCGCATTTGCTCTTGGGGCTTTTCTTTCTGGTCTGTGAACACCATTTACATGCCCCCAATTCTTTTCCATTTAAAGAGGTTCTGAATGGCCTTAACTAAATTTAAAACACAATGGTGCTACATGTGAATTGTGGTTTGTGTTTTTAAACATTTGGTACTGTTTTGAAAAATGCCATGTACAACAAATAAATGTATTTATTGTACATGGCATCATGATAAACTTGGCAATGGATTTGGTTCCTGCTGCAGACAAATAAGGGGCCGGTGTGTACACTATGTGGCATTGTTGACATGGTGGCAGAGTGGCTAGAACTCTCGCCTCACAGCAAGTTCGACTCCCGGGCTGAACAGACCTGTGGAGTTTGCATGTTTCTCCTCTGGGTGGGTTTCTTCCAGGTGCTACATGCACCAGGTAAATTCTTCCAGCGATGATACTGAGCAAGCCCAGCACAAAGACCTGAAGATGGGTCCTTGGGCGCTGCACACAGTGGCCACTGCTCCTGAGGAGATGCCCTGTTGGCATTGAAGGGCAATAAAGTGTAACTTAACTTACTTCAAATTGTAGTTCAGTGTGGATGGAAAACTCCCACTATTGGGTGTACAGTAATGTAATCAGACTTTGTTGCAGCTAGTTAGAAGTGGAGGTACTGTCTTCTGACCATGTCTTTAAATAAATAAAGGATATTATTATTGAGATACTTGAGTATTTGGACTTCTTTGAGCAGGAACACGCGTCGGGGAAACCATACATACTTTGTGTAACCACAGTGGCTCAGGTTCAGGACCTTGGGCCACAACATAGGGACTGGTGGATTATAGGCACTTAGTTCTTGGAACTGTTGTCCATGTAATAATAAAAATAAAACAAAATTATAATTGGCACAAATGTTGGCATCGTAATATACACTATACATACTATATAAGTATGGTTGTAAAAAATGAAAAGGTTATATAAAGAAAGGGTTGTATCAAAAATCATTCATTCAAATCAGATCAAAACAAGATACTCATTTGAACAGGTATCGATACAAACAACACACAGCAAATTGGACAAAATCTTATCTTTCCTGAACAGTTTTAGAATGATCTTGAGCTTTATCAGATCTAATATAGGACCATAGTAACAAACATTTATTTGTTTTGCCTTGAAAATGATTATATTATATTACAATTTATATAATATTATAAATTATTATTATTGCCTGAAAAAAATAAGTTTTTCCATTATCTTTGTTGTATTGAAATCGGTAGAGTTTGAAGCTTACACCTCAGAGTCACTTGAAACACTAGATACAGGGTGGACATACGTTTCCATACATATCATAGGTCAGCGTGGTCCCATGGAGGGGCCTCCCAGAGCCCCACATCTCTCCTGTCTTCAGGGACACTTGAAGGCGTTGGTGTATCAGGTAAAAGTACAAGATATACATTAACTCATCGTATCATTACCGCCATTACAAGTATAACTCCAACTGTGCTAATGAAACTTCATCAACAGTGGAAAACACGAATTAATAGGTGTTTTTGGGGCTGCCCGGTGGTCTAGTGGTTAAGGCGCAGCACGTATGCCAGGCTTTGAGTGCAGCCGGACCAAGTGTCGTGAGTTCTAATTCCAAGTTTGACAATTTACTGCATGCCCCCCCCCTCTCTCATCCCCCATTTCACGTCTAGTAAAGCCACAAGCGAAAAATATACTTAAATAAAAATAGTAATAATATGTGCTTTTGAAACAATGGTAGTCATGAAGGGGACATTATATGAATAAAAACGGCTGTCCAACGTAAAAGTTTTTTTGTTTTTTTCTATGTATGGAAACCTATGTATGGCCCACCCCGTATAGACTATTGCTATACATTTATTTTGAAAGAGGACAGTTCATGTTGGTGGAATTACCTCAGAGTACACAGTATACTTAAGTGTACTGGTTTCCTCTCAAATTCCTCCTATTCTGTTTATTCTGAATAAAAGTCCATACAGTCATGTGACACCTACTGACCCCTGACCTCTGGGACTGCTGTAGGTCATCACTGTTTTTGATGAACTCACTCTGTTTGGCACTTGGTCTTTGATTACAGGATTCACATATGATGGATTTACCCCCAATACAAACCAAGGGTCTAATCATTTAAATACTATCCAAATCAATACATTTATATAAAGTATAAAGTATAAGTATAAAGTATAAGTATAAAGAGAGAATAATCACTCAATGCAGAATTTGACAGCTGCTGCACCCTGCAGTTGCTGGCACAGTATTATGTATAACAAAAACATGTAGATAAATGCATATTCAGCATCTCCCCATGTTTAATTTGCTTTTTACTTTTTTAATACTCATTCACCAACCAATAGATGGTGCTACTGTCCCAAATAATATAATCATGAAGGTTGAATTGAATACATCACTAATGTTGAAATTGTTAATCTTATGGATATTTTGTAAAATCAACTAAATTCAAAAATATATATTCATATTTAAACTCTTTACCTGGCTAATTTCTTGCTGTCACTCTTATACAAGACATGCTTAGCTGGGTTTACCGTAATGTAATCAGACTTTATTGCACAGTTTCAGTTCAGTTTATTGAACACACTCACACATATACATAAACAATCACTCATAGAGTTTGTTAGTGTGTCAAACACCGGACACTGTACATGCACAACTTATTTGTTGGTGGTTCTGATATGAGATTGGCCTCCTTTTCAAGTGAATGTTGTTAGAAAAGAGCCAGATGACACTTTGTGCATTCATTTCTCGAAACCAAGTGGCATAGTTTCTATTTCTACTGTGTTACAGACAGGTTAAAGATGGTGCACTTTGGACTAGATTTAGTTCTCTGCTGGGAGGACTTGATCCAGGACGACCTTGATGCGGTTGATGCTGTCTTGCAGGTACTCGCCGACATAGGGGCGCAGGTAGGCACTGTAGACACCGAGAACAGCAGAACGGGCCTGGTCTACAGCTGGGGACATCTCCTCAGCAACACCCCTGCAAACAAAAGGACAAGGATTGCATTCCATTGGCTTCGTTTGGACTTCTCTGTACATGTCTTATGTCTGCAGTACTTACTGCATGGCCTTATTAAAGGCCTCCATATTCAGCGGCCCCTGGCTCTGCAGGTTGGTCAGAGTTTCCTTGGCAGCCATTGCATTCTCGTTGTTGTTAGCTGCGTCCGTAAGCTTCTTGTAGGCGTTTGCAAGTCTACTGAAAAATGTAGTCTTCATGTCATTGTATTTGTCCACAAGATCGGCATCGGGTGCAGGGATTTCGCACAAGCTCAGGGAAACTGAAGAACACAAAAAGAGATGGATGTTCATTAAATTGTAGAGTAGAGTACTTTCTAAACCGTTTGGTAATTAATTTCAGTATGAGCAGAATATGATAATACCTGTTATATGAGTCGTTTAAGATAACCTGTTGTGTTATTTTGAATTTTTCCTTCAACATATACTAATACAGGACAGACTAAACTATTCTTTAAACATTCACAAATTAACTCCAAAATGTGTTCTATTGTTGAAATAAATTTTTTGAATAGTATTGAATAGAGTATTTGAATAGATAAAATGTCTCCTAAAAGCTGGAAAAATCTGCACATAAAAATAGCCAAGAGTATATAGTATAGTATTTACACACATATATTTGTAAAACATCCTTAGTTTGTTACTGGAATAGTACTTTGCAACATTTGGTCATCTTACCCTGCAGGGCGAGGAACACCGCAAAGACAAATTTGGCATTCATGTCTGCAAAAAAAAAAAGGTTTGAAACTTTAGCCTGAGATGTCATCTGAAGGGTTAGATCAAATGGAAAAAGCATGTCATGTCTTTGATGGCAGAATGCTGTGGAAGTCTTACCTGCTGCTGCTCTGGTGACAGTCCGCTCTGAAAGTGAGTTGTCTGTAACTCGGAGCTCACATCTGGACTCAGTGATATAGGGGGGCACAGCAAACACACGTCATGTGATGAGCATACACACACCTACACACCGCGGCGCACACACCAGAGCAGACAAACAAAGTCCAATGTACACTCCAGAATTCCTTATGTGGAAGACAGACTTATGCAATGCCCCTCCAAGAACTCCTCAGCCCTTTTCGCTCACGTCCGAGTACGTGGATTATGTCACGAGATTCTCTCGCAGAAAATCTCATTTGATTGTGCACATTCCTGGTTCAATGACCCCTCATGGTTTTATTTCATAACCAGTCACCAGTGGTACTGAGTGCTGTGGACACTGCCGTGCTCTGGTCTGCAGTTCAGCAAGGCCGTCTAGACTCACATACTCCAGTTGACTCTGGCCTGACCTTTGACCCCATACATACAGGTTATTCAATTGATAGGATACCAGAGGGAATAATCTGTGTTGGAAACATGATTCAATTTGAACACAAGTCAGAATTTGATCAGCTAGGATATACACTTAATGTTAATAATACAAGGTATAATTCAAATACACTGTATATTGCCAACTTTAACTTAAAAAGCAATTGAAAGGAGACAAGGAATGCTTTATTCAGTTACTTAGTATTGAATTATAGCATAAGTAGATCATATTTTTACATTTTGTGCATAGTAAACTGTAATTGCCGATCAAAAAGGCTTGGTACTAGAAACAGGTTCATTGACTTCCTGTTCAAAAACTGCAAAACAGATAAGCCCCGCCTCTTCATAGGGACATTTCATTGTATCAGCAAATAGTCATTTTGAAAAGTAACGGCGTGATATTTTAGAACCCTACATGTGTCACTCAAGAGTTTTCATTTTACAGATAATCACAAATAACTATAGGTATGTGGGTGGGGATAGGGGGTAGGTGAAAACAGGAAACAGGAAAAAGAATTTTTACTCAATCATGCATGAATTAGTCAGAATACAACTTTGAGTAAACTATGAAGGAACACCTTTCTATCAAGGTTAAAGTCAATTTTGTATAATATGTCCTTTTTTTAATGGTTGTGCTATATTGAGCATTTTTCGTTCCATTGTTTCTTTATATACTTTTTACCACCAATGCTATGCTTGTGTCGAGAGGTCCCCACTGCCAATCTTCTCTAAAATCATGTGGTTGGGAGCAAAGTTCAGACTTCGGGGGGAATAAATTCGACATTAAATGTCACAAAAAAATCTGTCTCAGTCCAATGAGGTAGATTTTTATTATTAATTGTAAAAGGTTATTTTTTTGCGTGTGTTTATTTCTCATTCCTGACAGTTTTGAGTGCTCACAAGACTATAAACTAGGACGAGAGGGCCTTTTTACTCTCACACACCTGGGATACTGTTCTGAAGAAGTCGGGCTGCAGATGGCGCTGTCATTTTCAATCTACTGTTAGATGGCGCCAAAATGTGTGTAAATCAGATGAGAAAACATAGCAACATTACGTGACCACTGTCAGGTACAAAAAATAAGCTAACTGGTCAAACTACCTTTTTAAAATAAAAGTCTGTGTCAGTCGTCGTCAAAAAATTCTTTTTCAGCATTATTGTGATGATTTGTTTTTCATATTGCCCAGCTCAACATTAGTATAAAGAACGACTTTATTTGAGAGTGTTTTCAATGCTATAATGATTTCATGTGGACAAAATGTAGTAACAGCAAACCGCTTTCAAATGCTGTATTCTTCTCTTTTCACTTTTCTCCAAATGGATTGTAGCTTTTGATTCTAGAGTGCATTGTGTCCCACAGACTGTCTCTCCAACCCGACGCCCATTCATAGTAGCTGGCTGCAGCTGGTTGGAGGTGATCCTCATAGTAAGTGCCGGCAAAACCCAGAACGGCTTCCCTCACATGCTGGACCTTCTCTCTGGCCTTTCTAAAAGAACACCATGCAAGCAAGTAAGTATTCACTCGGGATATGAAAGAATTCAAAATGTAACACATACATGGCTCTCTCGGTCAACCTCTGCATGAGACCAGGTGGAGGAGGATCTGTGCTCTGAGCTAGAAGTGGCCCAGAAGCTGCAAAAAAATGACAAATTATGTTTCATAATGACATTGACAGTTGAATTAAAACATTTTTATTTGACTTGAATAGTCAGTTTTATGCCCCCCATTTTAGGTTTACATAAAACCCTGTTTGCCAGATACTTGAACTGTGTAACTTGGGGAGGGGCTGTGCTTCCATCTGAGCAACAGAAAAAGCTTAAATGTTTTTGTTAATTCACTTTTTCTAATAGATCACTATTCCACTGGTATGTGGCCAGCTCAATGACGGACAGAGAAAATGGCACTTTAGACAATTTTATTGTAACTTGAATCATCTCGATTATTGATTAAGCAAATAGTCCTGACATTCCCACAACAGACATATTATTTACCTACTAAAAGTAGCTTTATTCCTCGCCAAATTGTCTTTTGGTAATAATTCCGTACATTTGTGACATGTTTTGAATCTTATGTTGGTGATCCACTACAATCCATGTTGGAATGCAACCATTGCTTTCAATCAAATTGATACCTTATTATAAATACCTTGAATTAAAAGGATGAGTCCAAGGACAAGGCTTCTCTTATCCATCTGATGAAAAAAGAATGTAAAAAGCTCATTTATCTTTACAATAACAGATACAGTACAGACAGTAAAGTTACATATTTACAGACTTCAGAGAAACAGAGAGCATTGAGTTCACAATGTTACAGCAAATATGTGCAAAGCAGTGACCAAATGTAATTTTACCTTTTGAGTTGGTGTTCCATGGACACACACAAGTTGAATGAAACGAGTGTTATCGAGCTGTTTTATTTGTATTAGGAGAGCGCACACCGTGTACATTTGTCCACATCGTATGACTTTTAATCCTCCCAATTCAAGGTTTTGAGTAAATGTCAACACCAAAAATCCCATTTTGTAACATAAGAGCCAATTATATGTGATCTGTTTAAACTTGTCTTACAATGGTTGTAGTGGTTCTTCAGTTTACTATAAGGTCAGGAACTTGTCCAGTGTCCTTTGGATCTCGACCCACTTGGTGGTGCTGATACCAGTGCTATTGCTCAACAGATATGGCTTTGTGCAAAGGCTGGAGATGAGTCAATTGGAGTTTCCAGTCAGCAGTTTCGTCCATAGTCCACAGTGCGGTCCAAGGACAGCAGGCTTTACTCTACTTCATACATCGATTTGTAGAATGGGTCAAATATAATGTTGAATATTCCAGAAAAAGATTCAGTTGTAGTCATCTGGACACTTTTGAGAAACAAGATGTTTCAATTTTCATCCAAACGTCCTTCTTAATCTGGGAGGATTCTCAGTCTGGGGGATTAAGAATGACTTTTGGATGAGAGTCAAAATGTCTTGTTTTTCAAAAACAGTGTCCAGATGACTACAATTGATTATTTTTCTACAGTGGAACACTCCTGGATGAATGAGGGATTACACAGACTTGTTTGTGATTATGAAAAGCAGAATTTGTCTTTGTAGTGCCAACTCTGCCAAGGGTTTACAGCTCTGACATGTCAGTGCCATGTTAATCATCTCAGAGAACGCCTCTTGAACACACCGACCCATCCACAGAAACTGCACAATCCCGACAGGTTCCTCTGTCTTTGCACAGTCAGCCTTTTTTAATATATACAATACACCACAAAAGGAAGACCGTAAGCTTGTCAGCAAGAGGAATCGCAATTTTTGTGAGTTCACAAACTCCTGAGATTCCATCTTGTTAGGCTCCTGCTGATTAGTTTACAGTCCACAAAGTGGCGTAACGGGCCAATCACATGGCATTTAGGGCCCTTGGGCAGGACTTGTACCAATCACAGAGCAGCATTGTGGTTTGGGATAAGTCAGAACAACCCAAACCAAAACAAACATGGCGGCCTGTTTTAGGAGAAATACAGACTATTTTGTTTTTCAAAATGGCACTTTGAACATTTGTGGACAAGAAAGAGACTGTGCTTTTCTGAACACTGGATTGAACACAAGTTAGATATTTCTGTTCCTTTCGCTGTTGTGACGCTTCAACCAATCAGTGTGAAGTACTTTTTAAAGTCCCGGGGTCTTTCGGTGAGAGCCTTCTCAGGTTGATTCATGTGAAGAACTCAATTCAGAACAAGACTCAAACAAACAGGATATAAACAGTAAAGAGTCCTAAATATGTACTTTAGTCCCATTTGGTCAATGTCTAACAATTGTTTCCATTTTCAAATTTGTCCGAATGTACTTTTCTTAATTTTCTGAAAGTCAGTTATAATTGTGATAGCCTTTTCCCTTTTCTTTTGAATCATCACACAGTGGAATCAACTTCCAGACACTTTCAAAGATTTGACTTGAAACTTGAAAAAGCTTGTCCTAAATAATAAATCCCACTGGGATCTAATATCTAGATTAAATAACTAATCTATTTGTTACATTAGAACTCCTGCTGGTGTCAGAGTTAGAACTAAACATGGGCCTCTGGGACCGGCCTCCTGCTGGTGTCAGAGTTAGAACTAAACATGGGCCTCTGGGACCGGCCTCCTGCTGGTGTCAGAGTTAGAACTAAACATGGGCCTCTGGGACCGGCCTCCTGCTGGTGTCAGAGTTAGAACTAAACATGGGCCTCTGGGACCGGCCTCCTGCTGATGACAGAGTTAGAACTAAACATGGGCCTCTGGGACCGGCCTCCTGCTGATGACAGAGTTAGAACTAAACATGGGCCTCTGGGACCGGCCTCCTGCTGATGACAGAGTTAGAACTAAACATGGGCCTCTGGGACCGGCCTCCTGCTGATGACAGAGTTAGAACTAAACATGGGCCTCTGGGACCGGCCTCCTGCTGGTGTCAGAGTTAGAACTAAACATGGGCCTCTGGGACCGGCCGGACCGGCCTCCTGCTGATGACAGAGTTAGAACTAAACATGGGCCTCTGGGACCGGCCTCCTGCTGGTGTCAGAGTTAGAACTAAACATGGGACCGGCCTCCTGTTGGTGTCAGAGTTAGAACTAAACATGGGACCGGCCTCCTGTTGGTGTCAGAGTTAGAACTAAACATGGGACCGGCCTCCTGTTGGTGTCAGAGTTAGAACTAAACATGGGCCTCTGGGACCGGCCTCCTGCTGGTGTCAGAGTTAGAACTAAACATGGGACCGGCCTCCTGTTGGTGTCAGAGTTAGAACTAAACATGGGCCTCTGGGACCGGCCTCCTGCTGGTGTCAGAGTCAGGACTAAACATGGGCCTCTGGGACCAGTGTCTGGAACAGACTGGAAAAAATCTCTGGAACAGTCTTCCTGAAGATGAGAGACAGGCTTGTTCAAATTTAGGCTAAAAACTGTTCTGTTTAGTTTAACAAATAATATGTAAGTTTTCCTAAATATGAATTAAGTTACGTTTACATGTACAGCTCAAATCATATAGGAAAACAAGGCCACTTGGTGATTGTGTGATCACTAGTGACTATTCTATTTGTAATTGCAGCTAGCAATAGTTGTTATTCATACCAACTGTTGTAGTAGAAACTTTAGATTTGCAAGTGAAAGCAAGAGTAAAGGCCTTGGCACTGTGGACAGTGTGGTTGCATAACAGAAGGAGTATTCATTCGCACACCAGGAACCTTTTGGTAATGCTTCTCTTTTATTGCAGTTATAATCAATGTGTGTGTGTGTGTGTGTGTGTGTGTATATGTATGTATGTATGTATGTATATATATATATATATATATATATATATATATATATATATATATATATCTCTACCTGCGTTGCATCAATGAAATTTCCCCATGTGGGACAATAAAGGAATATCTTATCTTATCTTATATATATATTTATTTATATATATATATATATATATATATATATATATATATATATATATATATATGCACACACACACAGACACACATTAACCCATATCATATTTTATTTTTAAATGGCTCTTAATGCTCTTATAATTAATGACGTTCCCCATGTGAACTCTCTGTTCTCTCGACAGGAACACATTACTGGAACAGTGGATGATTAACTCAGCATAAATAGTGACTTTAGCCAAAGAATTGTGAAACGCTCCAGCAGCCATGTTGGCACTTGCCCTTTGGTACCACTGATTGGTACAAACCGAATGAAAGAAAGAAGCACACAAAAAACATAAATTATGAAAACAGATATTTTCATCATTTATGTCTTTGTGTGCTTCTTCTTTTCATTTTATTTCTTTGTCAATTGGCAAATAATAATAATAGTAATAATGATAATAAAATTAAATAGTAATGATAATAATTATTATTCAATATCATCACATGGAAGAATCTCATTCCATACATTATGGATCTATGAGAAAACTGACTGAATGTAGTCTAGACAGTGTGGCCTTCTACTTTGCCAAACTTATTTCAGAGTGAGCTGCTTGGAGTGACATCATGTCCTGAAAGCAGCGCTTGACTGGGCAGATACAAGTGCTAAACCTTTTCTTTGTCCTACATTTGCTTATTGGTTTTTGTGCAATAATAAAAACAAACAAAAGTATTTAAAAAAAGAACAATCTTTTATTTTTTCTGCCCCTTCACAGTTTATTTTAGTAACACATCCCATTGTAATTACAATCAAATGTTGTTGCTAAATGCAAAATGTATGGATTACACAGGTCAGGGGTCGTACAAACAGGCTTAGTTAAACTTGGCTTTGACCGCCTCAAGCCTTTCCTGGAACCAGTTCCTGTGAGAGGAGCAGAGAGGTGGTGTTACACATAAATACACTACTGACGTTTGGCTTTGTGTTTTGTGACTTACTTTGCTTTCTGCACATTTTCATTCTGGTTGAAATCCGACATCGCAGACTTGGCCTTTTCGGCAACAGTCTTTCCAAAGTCAGTCACCTGCTGGCCAAACTGGTTGAACCTGTTCTCCACGGAAGCCTCTGCTACCTCTTGTACTGCATCTTGTTCTACATCTGGTACTGCATCTGGTACTGCATCTTGTACTGCATCTTCTACATCTTGTGCCTCTGCAATATGAAATAAACTATTAGTAAACAGCAAAACGTGTTCATTTTATGCTTTTAGTGGCGGTCTTACCTGTGTAGGCCACGAAAGCGAGCATCAGCACCGCAATTGCCAGGTACAGTTTCATGTTTGCAGTGATTTTTTTTCTGATGAAGACAACACAGGATCAAAAAACAAACAATTGCATCATCTTGCACGAATTTGTGCTCTTCACACATTTAGAATTCCGTCGACAATTGAGTGATCCAACTCAAACTTACTTGTTTTACAGTCAGTGCAGAGGGGATCCAGCTGTGGTTGGAAGCCTGCCAGTGATCCTTTTATAAAGTGAGGGGTCGACTCAAAGGCCAGTCTCGAGTCAATATGTACACGTGGAGACCAGTCCAGACCCGCTAGCGACCAATGAGGGCATCCGATGGGCGAGAAACTGATTATCATCTCCTCTTTAGATGCAAATGCAGATTAACTGATCAGAGATGTTTATTTTACATTGTATTTACATATATTCAACTGCACGAACACGCATTTAGTGCTGATAAATTGCAATCTTACTTATTAATCAAAGTTTGCAGTCAGCTAGAGCCTCAAGATAAAGTGAGATTAAATGTGTTAACAGGACTGTGCCATTTGGAACCAACTTTGGACCGGTCTTTGAAGTACTGTTGTGTCAGACAGCTTTTAACCTACTTTCAAAGACCTACATACTACCATTTGGCTTTGGCTTGTTGGCACATAGTTGCAAAAAAAAGGTGACTTATAATAACCTTACATTAGGATGCTGTCTTTAGCTTCAGGAAGTCTGAGTTCACTTTACTTACAAATGGTTGATTATTTTGTTCAGCTTTTTCATCAATGTAATATTTGACTAGTTTCAATTGTCTGTAAATAAAAAAACGCTAACATGAAGCAGCAGAATGTGGGTTAAAATATTGTTGTTGTTGACAGATTAAATGCATTAGAAATGGTCTAAATTAGCATGGTATCACACAAATAGAAGCAGAATTTGTATTAATAACCACACAAACTTTGCTTTTGGTACAGCACTGAAAAAGAGCTCATTACGAACAGACAAAACATCAAAGAATACTGTAAGTAGTTGAATAGTTCTCGTCCAAATCTAAATTACATTTGGTTGTCAAAAGTGACACTGCTTACACATCTGCTTTCACACCCGGCTGACTGTCTCCAAACCATTTGCTACCGACAAAGGCTGAATAAAGTCGTCAAGTGGCGCTTTGAAATGCTGGAAAGTCCCGCCTCTTTGTCACGAATGTAGAGTCGTTTTATGCATGAGCTTAATCTCCTTTGTTATAATTATTTCAGGCAGTCAATGTGAAAGTGCATGTCTTGATTTGCAATAACAAGCTCCTCAATGGTTGTTTTTATGTGCTGCTGAGGTTCCCTGGAGTGAGCCGAGTCGTGTGCCAACTCTAGAGAGGAAGAGAAAGAAGAATGTGGTTTGAGAAAAGGAGCGCAGGGGTGATGGAGCAGAGGTCACACGCAGCCACGAGCAGCACCTGCAAACTCTGGAGAAGGCCTCTGTACAGATGGACAGAATGTAATAGCTGAATTCTGTATTTGTCCCGTTTGGATTACTAATCTCTTTTCCTCCTGGCAAAGAGCAGCACAGATCAGTCATAACATCAACAACAAAGAAAGTTTCAAGATGTGTTTAATCTGACTCATTGGAATCGGTTATTTTAGTTTCCAGAGCTTCTGTACATGATTCCAGGCGGAGAGGGCAGAATATTCAAATCCTTCTTTACCTGCTGGAGAAATTGTTGTTGCCTTCATTATCGTGGGACAGTAGCACTGCAGACTGTTCTTTAATGTGTTTGGATACAGTTACTCTAGGTCAGGGGTTTCCTAACTTCATATTCAGTGTCATGATTTTAAAATAACATTATGAAATGATGCCACGACAACAATTAAAGACTGGACCGACATTATAATTGACATGTGGAAAATTGGGGAAATTAGATTCAGACCTAAAGTAATAATTGTCAAATTTGAAAGGCCAAATGTGAACTGTGTGTCTTAATTTTCTTTTGATGCCTGTTATTAAAAAAAATAAATAATAATAATTGTGTTTATTGTATAAATAAAACAAAAGTTTTCTTTAATAGAAAATGCTTTACCTGTTTTCATGCAGAAAGTACCAAGATTTTTGATGGGTAAAACCATTGCTGCAGTAAGTTTCTTTTTGCATTAAAAGAGAAGAATAGTTTGTTTCAAAAGTAAATACCAATGATCAGTTCTAATATTGTTCAACGTGTGCTTTTAAAACACCCCAATATTTAAAATGAAAAGTCTGTTGGAAATTTGGAGGAACATTCTGGGGATTACGTTTGTTTTTGTGATTAGCTTTAGCTTACTTTTACTTGCATTCATTGAACGTTGCTGTTAGATAAACGTGTAATTGTAAGAAAGAGTGCTTGACAACAAGGTATTTGGTAATGTAACAGCGCTGAGTTGTGGCAGAACAGTGAGTAGTCCCTAAAACCTCCTTTAAATTAGCAGCAGTTAAACTCTATGAGTCAGGGGTTGACCTCAGGCACTGCCCTTTTACACACTGAGGAAACAAAAACATGTTTTTGACACCAGTGTTTTCAGAGATGGAGCATAAATTGAAACCAAAACTGCTTGATTATTATTTGCATAACCATTAAAAAAATATATATATTTTTTTACTAACTCTTGATTAGGAAAAAGATATGCAAATTTAAACACACATTTTATTAATCCAATACTTTTACAATGTGTACTATGATTTTGGTGAGGATTGTATTGTCAGAGTTGCTTTGCACACGGGCCTCAGCCACATGGTAGTGCTATATTCAAACTGTAAGCAGATCAACATTAAATCTATAATACTAATATGATAATATTTGGTCACACACAAAATCATCGCACAACACAAGACTTACAATAGCTGTACTGTCAATGCATTTTCTTTTCATTTTCACCATTTAAAGGAATATTTTATTTATTCATTTGTTTGAATTGGTCATTGTTCTGACAATGGTGCTAAGTTTTAAATCACTCTGAAATGTGTGTGTATTTTTTCTGTAGTATGTGTGTAGTTGGTGCAGTGCTAGCATTTGTTCCTCCTGACCGCGGTGCCTTAAATGCTCTCTTAAAGAAAACACAGCTGCTTGGACTGGAGTGGAGGTCAGAGGAGACGGATCAGGGAAAACTGGTGTCCTCTGCTGGTCCCAGATCTGCACTTCTCTTTAAATCCTGCTGGTTTACATGGAATCAACACCACAGTAACTAAAGTAAAATAAAATTACTCTTCTGGCCAAGCGAGGGTCTGAGCTGCTTTCCCACTAAACTAATACCACAGGCAGGTTGGTCACTTTACAGTTTTACCTGGAAACAACATTAATATGTAATTTGATCAAAGATTGTTTTCTAAAACTGCATTTTCTGATTCTGTCTCCCATGAATGTCCCTTAAATATATTTAATTTTACCAGATTTAAGCCAGATTTATTACAGTTTATACTCCAACACCAGTTTTCAGTCAAATGGGATTTTGGATATCTTATTTATCTAATGCAACAAAATGAAGCAAGTCATTTAAAATTGGCTCTTTCCATGTTTAAATTCTAAATACATCTTCACACATTTTGTTTTACATGTATGGAAATAAACTACAGAAGATTGTTTCACATTCACCTGCAGTGATATACACTACTTAATACAAATTACCCAAGAGATGCAAAATATTGCATGTAAGTTGTATGTACAGTAATTACATTTATTACTTCATAATTATTCACAACTTTTATCAGAACAGTACCGGTGCATATAATTTAAAATATAGTGTATGCAATGATGAAATAAAATCTTACTGAAATCAAAACAAATAAAAAAATATGATTTCTTTATATTATATAGTTGATGAAACTGTTGCGTTGGATAAAAACAGAGATTGCTCTAACAGTTACAGCACATGGGAATCATGCAAGTCTAAACTAGAACTTATCAATGAGCTTCGTGTTCAATGACGGCACATATAACAGGCAGGTCAAGACTTGTGTATCAGTGCTTATGTCACCTTCTGTAGATATACACCGTTACATAATACCCCCAAGGCTTAAAGGTAATATTTTGTGAATTAGGCAACACTGCTCTTTTTATCAACAGTTATAGCAGGCCCAATTGTGTCGGAGTGAATAACCAGGAATCCCTGTAAGTCTGGTGTAACTTAGCCATCATTCAATAATAAATGTGCTTTAAAAGATTGATTAGGAGAGAGACAGAACACTTTTGTTTTCTTGGTCCTTTATTCACGCAACACTGTGGACATTTGAAATACAAGGGACTCTTCATCACATGTGAAGAAGGCAGATCAATCTTAACGGTTGTCATAAATGCATTTCACATTTTACAACCATATGAATTGGTCACAATACATTCAGGCAATCCAGTTTGTTCTTGCCGTTGTTGGAAAAACCTTTCAGTGCATTCATTGAAATGTTTTGACCCCTTTAGCATAATGAGGGGTTGGGTTGTATAAAAGTAAACAGCTGCAGTAAAGCATACATTGAATTGCATTGAGCGCGTTATTGCTTGAGGTACTTGTGTTCAGTGATTATGGGCAAACGTACCAGTATATTGATCATACTTCAGCCCACTCTCCCTGCACACTAAAGTAACCATAAAACATATGATCAGTAACATGTCAGTGGTTTTTACATTCCACCGATCTTATCTGAAATGTTTGATTTGATCAGGTCAGTCTGTATTTACTGGGCTGCATCCTTGACTTTCTCTGCGATGTTCTCAATCTGCTCGCGGATCTGGGCGGCGTAGGGCTGGATGAGCTCGGTCAGCCTGTCGATGTTGTCCTCCAGAGCGGTGCGCAGACCCCCCACGGTCTCCTCCATCTGGGTCCTGACGTCGGAGGCCTGGCTCCCGAGCGTCTTGCCCAAACCTTCAGCTTGGCTCTGCAGGAGGGCAGTGATGTCGCCAAACTTCTGGTTGGCGGTCTCGCTGGCCTGCTGCATGTAGGGCTCCACGTGGCCGCGGACTGCCTCCACGTTCTGGGAGGTGCGGGACTGGACCTCACCCAGGTAGGTGCCCACAGTGCTGGAGGGAAATAAAGTGTTCAGAATCTAACGGATGCTAAACAGAATGAACAGTACTGTACAATTCAGATTACAACAGCTAATTTACTGACCTTTTCATTGGGTTAGGGTTAGCTAAAGTTCTATATGTGCTACATTATAAAATAAATGTTTAGTAGGTTATTTATAAAGATTTAGATTTAATAGTTCTTTTTGTTTCATTTCAGTGGTCAGTACCACTATACTTCACTTTACAGATTGAGACTTTATATAGCAGCACTAACCTGACAATCTCCTCTGTGTCCTTGCTGAGGCGCTTCCTGAGCTTGTTGGTGTAAGTTCCGAGGCGTGCACGGACGTCATCGGTGTTCTGATCGACCATGGTCTTGAGCTCGCCCAGGTACTCGGTGCTGCGCTCCTTGGCATCCAGCATGTCCTGCTGCAGGCGGTTGGTCAGCAGCTGCAGGTCCTGGGCCATCTGGTTGGTGGAGAAGTCGGTGTAGGGGCTCATCTTGGTCTGGAGGTCATCTTTGTAGGTGTTCAGCTCAGCCATGGTGTCTGTGATCAGAGTACTGTGGATACAGGACACACATGAGTACATGGGCTCATACTGTATAAGGGGCTATAACAGCTATAACCGTCTCAGGCACTTACTCAAGCTCCCGGGTCAGCTGAGAGGCCTTAATGTTCTGCACCACACCATCAGCCTTCTGGTTCATGTCATTGATGCGTTGCCAGAACTTGTCCACAGCATCCTGCCAGGCATTAGTGGGATCGGGCAGAGTGCGGGCACTGCAACCTGTGTGCACAGGACACATGTAAGTACAGCATTCACATATTTGTATCATACCTATCTATTTGTTTTATCTCTGAGCCCAAGCTCAAAGTTTTCCCTTCTTTATCTTTCCTTAATTTTAATTTGCTAAACTTGTATACAATACACACATTGTGACTATCTGGCATGGTACAATGCAGTTATAGTGCATTTTAAACTTAACATATCTTGTTTTCTAACTTTTCTCTCACAATCCCAAAGTAATCCAAAAAGGAAACTGTTACTTACCAATGACTGCAAGAGCCAGGATCAGAGCTACAGCCTTCATGGTTGATGGTCGAACAGAAAACACCTGAAAGAAAAGCGAGAGGACATGAGTAGTGGTTTTAGCAGAGGCAGAAGTCTGTCGTGAGCCGCTTGTAGCGGGGCTCTGCGGCGCATCACTCACCTGTACTGAGAGGAGTGCTGCGTGCTCCGTGCGCTCCCTCTGCGCGCTTTTATACAGTCCCATCGAGAGGAAAGAGCAAAGCGGGGGGGCTGGGTGTGTGTGAGGTGGGGGTGGCCCACGGGGAGCGGGCTGAGGGTTTGTCTGCACAGAATCCTCTTTCCACCTCACGCTACGATGATTGCGCAGTGACGGGCAGCGCGGCCACGACGCGCAACCTCTAAACTTTCACCTCTGGTGTTGGAATTCAAACTTTTAAATGATGAAGTCCACCGAAACACAAGTGAAATAAACCCATTTCACTTAAATATTCATTTACCATCTAGACTCTATTGCCGTAAGGATGTTATTATACAATTTATTTTCATTTTAAACCACTAGGCCTACTTTTCCATTACGCACCAATAACGCGTTATTCTTATGCTCATACATAGATGCCCAAAAAGTGTGCGCCAATAATTTATTGTAGGCCTAGAGCCAGACGTCATGCAGATTTAAAGACGCATTTTTATTATTGTTAATTTTCAACCAGGTGTGAACAAGTGATGTCACCATTTGACACGCAAATGCGGAGGCTTCAGAGGAGCCATGGAGGCACTGCTCAAATGGTCATTTATTACTTCTCTATGAAAAAGGCTCGAGGCTTTTTCTCTGACAGCACCTTAGCACTGTTAAATACAGTTCACTTCTTTCTGATTTAATTATTATGTGCAATAGAAAAGGGTCGTTCCATATTTTCTCTCAAATTACTATTGGCTTCTCTCAAGTTATTCAAACATGTAAAACATTTCTGATGCATGATGCCTACTATTCTTACTATTCTTATTTGCAGAAGCTCCCAGTACTGTAAACCCTGGTGTATCTACTTCCAATGACTTGTTTATATTATGCCCAGCTTGTCCCTGCAGGGAGGACTTTAGTTTCTGGCTGTGGAACAAACAGACTGGGCATGCAGTGGCATGACCCTGGATAACTGTATGCACACCACAGAAAGAAGGATTAGAGGTGATCACAAATGTGTGTATGTGTGTAGACTTATACTACCTCCAAACAAACAGGACCAGTGTTAACAGTAATGCACTTGCAGAAGTACTAAAATTCCAAGATGCTGAAGTTGTGAAAGTAAACGGGGAAGTGTTGTGTAACACGTGGTGTTGTTTTTACAGATCCACATCTCCATAACAAACCTTACTGCCTTCCTACTTAACCACGACTAATGACAAATGTCTGCGTTCAAAAGAGCACATATGTAAACAATGTCATGTTCTCTATAAAGAAGACATTAATAATTATCTTGCAGACAAGATCGTTAAAAACACAAACAAATGATGTAAAAACACAAAAATAAATCACATACATTACTAAATAATTTATTACACTTACACATTGCAGCCACAGCTGCCATGGGGCAGACTGGCAATAATAGTGCTCTTTTAGCTATTTGCACACTATCACTGTCATATGCCAGCTCATTCAACCAGTGCAACACTTTCATGAGTTGGACAGGGGCCCTCTGAGGTTATCACCATTATGACCTGTTATCACACTGTCACTATAATTACAGTTCAGCCAACACATCTACACTTTGCTCCTGTGTAACGTCACAAGTGGGTTTCAGTGCAGTGATCAGGAGGTGGATAACAGAGCAAGGCGAAGCAATTGTATTTGTTGAGCACAAAGTACAGTAATTAAGTGTTTTACAATACAAGAAAGATGCAAACAAATACAATGAATATGTTTTAAAACTGATTTTAAAAGAGAACGGTGTGAATAAAATCCTTTCAGCCATATGCACAGCCAAACAGAACTGTTTTGAGCTAAGACATTGTCAAAACAGAGGCTTCTCTCACATCTTCAGGAAGATTTTAGCTGCAAAAAACTGATAAGCTGATTGGTCCTAAATCTGGGCACCAGCAGGAGGCCGGTCCATGTTTAGTCCTGACTCTGGGCACCAGCAGGAGGCCGGCCCATGTTTAGTTCTTACTCTGGGCACCAGCAGGAGGCCGGTCCCTGAGGTCCTCAGAGTCTGAGATGGTTCATATGGTACCAACATGTGCTGCTAGGCCATGGAGGGATTGTACGCAAGCAGAGCTGCTTTAAAGTCTATTCTCTGAGCCACAGGGAGCCAGTGCAGAGACCTGAGAACAGGACTAATGTGATCATACTTCCTGGTTCTAGTCAGGACCCGAGCAGCAGCGTTCTGGATGAACTGCAGCTGTTTTACAACTCGTTTGGACAGGCCAGTGAACAGGCCGTTACAGTAGTCTAACCCAGGGGTCCTCAAGCTAGGGGTCGTGACCCCCATGAAGGTCTTGAAAGGATTTCAGGGGGTCTCCAGATGATATGTATAGGAAAAATGTATATGTTTTAAACAAGGCTGGACACCCTTCAAATGCAGTGGTAAATGTAGATTTGTTGGCCTGCCAAATTAATTTATTTAGATCTATATCCTCAAAATAAAATCAACTATTGGGGGTAGCCTACTTTTAAGTTTGGGAGTCGTAAATGCCATTGGTTGTTGTTTTGGGGGTCATGACTGAAAAAGGTTGAGAACCACAGGTCTAACCTACTAGAGACAAATGCAGGGACAAGTCTCTCCAAGTCTGATTTAGACACATTATATGCTAAAAAAAAAACTGCTGATGGAATTCATTTGATGTGGCTGTTAAAGTTAAAGTTCTTACAGCTAAATGTATCATCTAATTTCTAGGTTTTAGAGACAGAGAGACAGGAGGTTACTGCTCACACTTTGTCTTTGTTTCTGTGGGCCAAAGACTATGACTTCAGTGAGGACAAGAGGTCAAAATGCAATCTTTGAAACAATGTATTAGATTGTTGATGAAGGACAACATGCATCCTGCGTCAGCTGTGCAGTACTTGAGCTCACAAGAGTTTAGGGCAAACACACAAATGTTCCAGACCATGACATTTGCAGCGCAGGGAAAAGTGCATTTAAAAGATAGATATAGATGTTCAGCTAATTTCCTTCCTCAACATTTTGCTTATTCTGAACAAACGAAAACAGACAGGGAAGTGAGAAGAATGAGCTCATACAGTAACATCTGACACAGTTTGTCTAAGAGAGGCAGTTACTGCGTGTTAGAAATAACATCTGCTTTATGTTGTTTCTGGTAAATGTGAATAACATCAACCAAAGCAAAACAAGAGGTGAGTCACAGAGAGGTTACTGCCGTTAAAGTGTGTGGGTTAAAAGCCGGTCAACTGAAAAAAAAAACCTCACCAGCTCTGAGTCAGGCCTATCAGCTGATGGAGAAGGTTTAAGCAGAGAGTCATTTTCCAGCATTGTTTTAGCACAGGAGTGTGCAGGAATAAATAAAAAGCTAAAATGGTGTTGTTTCTATTGTGTAAATTGGTTTGAATCTCTCTTTATGGACAGAAAACAGGAGTAGCACCTTAGGGTTGTTGCATTGGGGAAGAAAAAAACATCAAGAATCAAGACTCAATAGTGAAACAGAAAAGAGGTGCACCCATCAACCAGAGGATGACTGGTTCAAACTTGTCCAAAGCTCATTGTTTTGTGATTCCCGGCAAGACACTTCAGTAGCTCTTTTAACTCATTTTTGGCTACATAGTGACAGACAGGGCATCAGGCGTATATATTTGCCAAAACACTTTGCAACAACAGCTCAGTTTACTGTAGCAACCCCAACTTAAAGATGCACTATGCAACTCTTCTGTCTTCTTGGAAATGTTAATGCTTTGCCGGGAATGTTCCAAAGTAACATTTTAAACTTATCTCTCTGGAGACTCCACTAGGTTAAATACATGTTTTCCAAGTACTTGTGATTGAATAATGCAAGATGGTTGTACGTTTAATGACATTCTGGAATGTTGCAGGTAAATGAATAATTTCCATGGATACAAGCAGGTGGCACCAGAAAAGTTACGTATTGCAACTTTAACAAAAGGAAAAACTATATGAGAGAAAAAAAATGAATCAACCCAAATCGTGCAAATGACTAACGTTGACCAGTGCCCTATATGTGTAATGTGACTTACTCAAAGCAATTCACCATTCACCGAGGCCTTTAAGCGACTGGGGACATGCGAGCTGGGCCTGTTGGGTTAACGCTGAGTGGAGGGACCGAGGAATGTTGTTTGCTACCGGAGTAAAGCTGCAGTGTGGGAGTCATCTGGCAGCACTGATGGGGCTTACAAAGAAAATGTGAACAAAACAATTCACAAGCGGGATGTGTTTATGATCCGAGCGCCTGCTGGGACAGACCTGAACATGTCATTTCAAATAAGAACAGCTCATTGGTACAGGGGGCGGGGCTGCGAGGCAAGGGCAAACACTGTTTTGTTTAGCTGTGCATATGACTGAAATGATTTTCTTTGCACTCTTCTCTTTTACGTCTTAAACTGTTTTGTGATTTCTGTCGTGTCTTTGTGATTGTAATGCATTTTGTTCTGTTGAGTAAAACACCTTCAGTTGTGTACTTGCCTTGCCTAATCAGTCATCACTGTTGATACATTTATTTTACACTTTGCTAATAGAAGGTTTTTGTTCCTGTGTTGCTTTCACTGAAATGGCATAAGAACTAAACTATTTCCTGCTGTCCACGTCTCAACTGTAAAACTATTAAACTGTACACAAGCAGAGCTGCTTTAAAGTCTATTCTCTGAGCCACAGGGGCCAGTGCAGAGACCTGAGAACAGGACTAATGTGATGGTACTTCCTGGTTCTAGTCAGGACCCGAGCAGCAGCGTTCTGGATGAACTGCAGCTGTTTTACAGCTCGTTTGGAGAGGCCAGTGAGCAGGCCGTTACAGTAGTCTAACCCAGGGGTCCTCAAGCTAGGGGTCGTGACCCCCATGAAGGTCTTGAAAGGATTTCAGGGGGTCTCCAGATGATATGTATAGGAAAAATGTATATGTTTTAAACAAGGCTGGACACCCTTCAAATGCAGTGGTAAATGTAGATTTGTTGGCCTGCCAAATTAATTTATTTAGATCTATATCCTCAAAATAAAATCAACTATTGGGGGTAGCCTACTTTTAAGTTTGGGAGTCGTAAATGCCATTGGTTGTTGTTTTGGGGGTCATGACTGAAAAAGGTTGAGAACCACAGGTCTAACCTACTAGAGACAAATGCAGGGACAAGTCTCTCCAAGTCTGATTTAGACACATTATATGCTAAAAAAAAAACTGCTGATGGAATTCATTTGATGTGGCTGTTAAAGTTAAAGTTCTTACAGCTAAATGTATCATCTAATTTCTAGGTTTTAGAGACAGAGAGACAGGAGGTTACTGCTCACACTTTGTCTTTGTTTCTGTGGGCCAAAGACTATGACTTCAGTGAGGACAAGAGGTCAAAATGCAATCTTTGAAACAATGTATTAGATTGTTGATGAAGGACAACATGCATCCTGCGTCAGCTGTGCAGTACTTGAGCTCACAAGAGTTTAGGGCAAACACACAAATGTTCCAGACCATGACATTTGCAGCGCAGGGAAAAGTGCATTTAAAAGATAGATATAGATGTTCAGCTAATTTCCTTCCTCAACATTTTGCTTATTCTGAGAAAACAGACAGGGAAGTGAGAAGAATGAGCTCATACAGTAACATCTGACACAGTTTGTCTAAGAGAGGCAGACAAAAGGTTATTGTGTGTTTTGTTTAGCGGTGAATTTGACTGAAATGATTTTCTTTGCACTCTTCTCTTTTAAACTGTTTTGTGATTTCTGTCATGTCTTTGTGATTGCAATGCATTTTGTGTGACACACTTTGAATTGTGTACTTTCCTTGTCTAAGGAGTCTTCACTGTTAATACATGTATTATACATTTTGCTAATCTAAGGTTTTTGTTCCTGTGTTGCTTTCACTGAAATGGCTTAAGAACTAAACTGTTTCCTGCTGTCCACGTCTCAACTGTAAAACTAAAAAAATGTTTTGCAAAATATGTTGTTGACCAGAAATCTTAGGGAAATAGAAAGATTGCCCAATACAATACATCACCCCTGCAACTAACTAGCCATTGTACAAATTACACAACATTTTGCCACCAATGCAAAACAACAGAATACATCCACGGATCAGAAAACATTGTTTATCATTTATTTTATTCATGGCAGAAATCTCAGGTCAAAGGTTTTGCTGAAGTTACATGATGTTGGCTGTGAAATGAATGATAATTTAGTGTCTGTTCGATGCAGTTGTTTAAATATTGAAGGATGGAGCTTAGTTGGCCTTGATGAAGGACTCGTAGAGAGCGGTGAGGCGGGTCTGGAGGTCCTGGGTGTATGGGTCGAGCTTCACCCTCAGGTCATCCACGTAGGGGGCAGCCAGCTCCTGCACCTGCTTGGCACGCTCTGTCAGCTCCATCTGCACTTTCTCGGTCATGGGGGTCAGGTTCTCCTTGAAGTCCTGGAGGTGCTGGTCTACTTTGACTTTGAGGTCGTCCGTGTAGGGTCCCAGCTTGGTCTGCAGGTCCTTCACGCTCTGCTCCAGGCTGGCCTGAAGTTCCTCACTCTTCTGTACCAGGGCGGTTCTCAGGCCCTCGGCGTCCACGGAGTCGGCGTAGGGGGCCAGTTCCTGCTTGAGCTGCTCCACCCTCTGCTGGATCTGGATCTTCATCTCCTCGGTATAGGGCTCCAGCTGGCCTTTGACGGTGCTGAGCTCCTGGGCCACGCGCTCCCTCAGCACATCGGCTTCGGTGGTCACCTTTGCGATGATGTCCTGGGCGGCGGGGGGCAGCTGGTCCTGGATGGAGGTGGCGTATTTGCTAGCCAGGTCGGCGCTTTCGGTGAGACGGGCACTGCAGGCACACAGACCCAATACAAATGTTGATTAGTTTACCACAAAAGCATAAAGATGTGTTCACGCTTGTGTGATGTGTCCTGGTTTGTGTCCAGTTTGAGTTCTTCTGTAAATTTGATTTGGCCCCGCTCTTGACCCGGTTATGTCCTGATCTAGTCCAGAATAAATTCCAGGTTTAGTTTAAATTCTGATGTGATGATTGTGCAAGTGTGTCAATGCACCTATGTTTTTACTGTGATATTTTCTTTCAGAATCCAACTGTGAGGTGTCTTGCAAAGGGGCACAACTATTTGCCCAAGTCCTTTGAACCGGTAATCCTGTGGTTTATGGGTGAAAACTCTGTGCTAAGTGCTACAGTGAAGGCATGCTATGCTAGTCACTCCAATTTTTAACTGGAATACTGAAAGACTAAAAGAAAAAATATATTAATCACATGTCACACTTATTTATCATCCAAAAAACAATGTGATTTGCAAATAATATTTAGAGAGTCAAACTCCAGATCTTTATCAGGACATTTGACATTAAATGCCATCAGTCAAATAAGTCCAACCTACTTCTTGCATTGCGGCTTTGATATGATTGTAATAAATGTCTGGTATCAGTGATGATCTTGTTATATTTCTCATCAATCCAACTGGCTCACCTGACATCCTGTCCAAACTGAGTGGACCTGATCATCTGGAGGGTGTCATCGGCGGTCTGGGTGGCCTTGCCAACGTAATCCCAGAATGCATCATTCAGCTGATCGAGCTGAGGCTTGGGGGCATCAGCGTACAAGAGGTTGGCGTTACAGCCTGGAAGATGGACATGAGGTAAGTTCAAATACAATGTAACACGAGGAAAGGCACATTTTTAGCATCTTTATTCGGAACTAGTTGTCTGTATGGTAGAGAATCTAAGATTGAAAATGAGTTTCAGACGCTCAATTTCAAAAACAGTGTTCGGATAAATACCTTTGAAAGTTTTTCTCCCATTAACTTCTCCTGGACGAATAAAGTATTACTTGGCCCACTATAAACTATTCACCAAATGATGTGCAGTATAATATGTGTTTAGAGTGTCAGTATTAATTTGAAAGGAAAACATATATAATAATAAGTATATTAATGATCTGTGTAACTATTACCTTAACAAGCTTTATGATATTAACTATAATCAGTTTAGATTATAATAGACATTAATGCCCACTGCAAACCAGAGACTTTATTTTGAAGCAAGCGCTACCAAATCAAGTTAAGTATCTCACCAGCGAATGCGGCTAGGACGAGCACAACAAGGACCTTCATGGTTAGACCTGAAAAAAGACAAACAAAAATAAATACCAACAAAACCAAATCAACCAGTCCAATAGTATGTAAGATGATTCTTTTTTGCTCCCATTCACCCTGGCTTACCTGAGTTTGCAAGTGTTCTTGCAAGTCCGCTGGGCAGTGCTTGTACTGAGGAGGTGATGTCCGAGGCCTTATATAGTCAAGCGGACACTTATGATCCCAAAGTCCAGGAGATTGTGCGCTGCTGTCACCTCACCTTACCCGCAGTGACAACTTGCATCAGAAATTGATGCCAAAAGTATTCACATTGAACACACGCCTAATTTAATGTCTCTCTTTACCTTCTAGAACCTGTATGCATTTTAGAAGTTTAAGGACCAAATATAAACACTTACTAGTAATAAACCTTGTTAAAAAGTGGTTGATTAATTCTTTGATGGCATTTGTAAAGTTACTTATTAACTAATTTATGTTTTTTTCTGTATCAGCATATTATAGGACTAGCGATTAGCTACACTTTTGCCAGTGAAAAAAATTAAGAGCTAATGAATATGTATAAACTATCATCTTTACATTTTTCTCATTATAATTTGACAGACCAAATGTGTTAAACTGACCCTTGTTTTCCATCCCTTCACTGATAGGAAAGACCCCACTGCTTTGATGTCACCATTGATTAGATAATGACTGGTATGTGTTTTATTGTAGCTATGAGTGTCCTGTTAGTCATAGAAACAAATCAGTCAATTAAGGCCAATAGTTTTGTGTCTGGCCAAAGGTTATCAGACGTGCACATTGTAAAGGACAAAGTTACAGCCACACCACAGTTTACAGGTCAGAAATGTAGAGTATTCTCTTTGGTCCGAAATGACTTTTGTCTTACATTATTACGTTATGTCACTGGTTTGTAACCTTTTTAGTTCACTATAATTCAATATGTTGCTTAGAAAATAAACGTTGAATGGGTCTATGAAACAAGTATATATAGAACAATTAGACATTTTAACTTAGGCTACACTTTCTTACAATTTCAGCCACAAATTCCTGATATCTCACTGTGATGAATTAATATATTACATTCCATTATTTGCTTTTGTCATATGATTATTTTGCTGAATCTAATCTTGTTTTGCCCATTGGAACCTTTTTTTTCAAATACCAACCATTACCGTCATGAATTAGAAGAAATGTTGTTAAGAAACTAACAATTTCTTAAACTCTCCTAAACTCTTCTTAAACTCAACAAAAGATGGTCAAAGTACTGCATTTCATTATTTGTTTACAGATCAGTAGTATCTGTACTTTTTAAACGTTACTCCAATACAAGTTAAAGTAGCTTAGTTAAAGTAATACTTATGTTTAAGTACTGAAGTGTTCGCTGAAGGAAATACTTAAGTAGTGAAAGCACTCTTTAAACATTTGTGAATGATAATTACATTGTATAAAATAGTTTAATATATATACATAATATAGAACTGGCTTCTAAAGACCAGATGCAAATTGTGTTTTTGTCAGATCCTTTGAAGCCAGTGAAAATTATGTAATAAAAAACAAAACTTTAAAAGAAAGGGTAAAAACAATCTATTGTGAAGCACATACAACTGCAGATTTTTAAATTACTTAATACAGATTAAAGTCAAGTCAGCAGCAAACAGTCCCAATTGTTAGGGGCCATTGCACAGGGAAAACCATCTTTGTCATCAGTCCGTGGCAGTGACAGCACATCTGCACAAACCAAGTCTCTGAGTCAGCATTTTAATGGGACAAAAGACTCTAACAGTGCTTTGTCCCTATTTTAGACATGTAAAGGAGTATGAAGGGTTTTATTTATCTTTTAAATGTAGTGAAATCAAAGTAGTAAGTACTCAAGTATGTCTCAAATAAAGGTCAAATTCTCAAAATATTTTTTTGACATCTACTTCAGGCCTGATTTATTTAGGTTTTACCTCAAAATTATAATTTTCAACCAAATGTCCAAAATCCCCTTTGTGTGTTTAAAAAAAAAAAAAAATTAATAAATGTTTTATTTAAAGAAATTTAAACCTGGCTCAATCCATTTTTTCAGCTTTGGACCCTAAACCCAATTTTACACAGAAAATACCTTATTTATATATGAAAACATTAATTGATTAAAAAAAATACATATCTCTAAAGATTTAGGATCTAGCCTTAAAGTAGTTAATTAATCTAGAACAAACTGATACAAAATAATTTGTTGCATTTGATCCAATGCTCATACATATATATTTTAGATTAATAGTTGGAAAAAAGTGGAAAAATAATGGCAATTTCAGGTATGATTTTCCATGCTTGTCCATTCACGTTGCTTGACCTTAAGCAACACCGAAGACTATCTCCAACTATCTGCAGACACTTAGTCCTGGAATATGTGGATCCTAATTGCTAAAGGCTTCAGGCTACAGACCTACACCAGGACTTTTGACTCCACATGGCATCAATCAGTGTCAAACCTACTTCTTGCATTGCGGCTGCTTCAATACTTTAATATGATTGTAGTAAACGTCTGGTGCACGGTGGTCATGTGACGCAGGAGTAGCTCTGACAACATGGAAGGGACTCGTGGACTTTGGGCCCAAGCCTACAACTCTCATGTGGTTTTACTATATAAACACAAAAGCACCAGCCCAACTCATCACAGACAATCTTCACTTCATCGAGGAGCAGCCAAGACCAAAGCAGGTAAGAATAAGACACTGTTTTCTTTAGAAAGAGACAGAAAACGGAACTAAACTTAATGTTAACGTCTTGCAATGTTTTCAGACCAACGCAACAATGAAGGCAGTTTTTGTCCTAGCCGTCGCAGTGCTGTCTGGTAAGAAAAAAATGTGCTATTCAACATGTAATTTGAATTTATGTGAATGAAACTTTACTCTGTGTCCATTGTCTTCAGGCTGCAATGCCAACCTCTTCCACGCCGATGCCCCCAAGCCCCAAATGGAGGTGCTGACCGATGCCTTCTGGGACTACATCGCCAAAGCAACCCAGACAGCTGACGACACGCTCCAGATGATAAGGAAGTCTCAGCTCGGGGAAGAACTCAAGTAAGTCGACTGATAGTGACGACTAGTTCAGTTTGGGTCACAGTGGAGTAGTTTGGAGTGAACGCAAGAGCAGCCCATTCATAGGACTCATAACAGGACAGATGAAAAGTATAAACCTACAACTACCGGTAGTCTGGGTTATATATTCTTCTTTCTACACAAAATATATGAGAGAAGAATAAGGCTTTGTCAATTATTCTCGGTACTCTACTAATTGTTCAGTCAGACCTCTAATAAAACAAGTGGACATACAAATTCCTGAGATATAGAATTGATGTAGTCCCCAAAAGTCAATGCCCACATATAGGAGAAAAGTTTACCTTTCCCCAACAGTTTTACTTCACTATCAGAACAAAGACAATATGGAAAGAAGAAGAAATTATTGTTATTTTGTTGAAAGCTGCATAATATTGTCGGGTCAAAATCAGTATTGAGTATCAAGCCTTTTCCTTAGAATCAAAAAATGTGTTTGCAATTTTAGTTTCATAAGGTCTCTGACTGTGATGTTCATAGTACTATCAATGTTTGTTTTTTATACTTGTTGAGTAACATAATTTTACAGAGAAATATTTACACAATTCTACTGATTGCAATGATCAGAATAATGAACAAAACCTAACACAGGCACAGCTGGCTTATTTTCCAGCTAAGTTCTCTTGACTGAACGATCAGAAGGGTCCTTGACATGGTTTACAGCACTGCTTGAAGGATGGCACCCTAAAAACCCTAACCGTATCTAATGTTACTTTGCAGTGACCGTTTGATAGAGAGCGCAGACATCGCCAGCAAGTACGCGGTGACCCTGCAGGAACAGCTGCCCCCCGCCGCTCAAGACCTCATGACCCAGATCACCAACGAAGCCGACACTCTCCGAAATGTTCTGACCCAGGAACTCAGCTCGGCCCGCGGCCAGCTGGAACCCTACACCGAGCAGATGAAGACCCAGATCCAGCAGAGGGTGGAGCAGCTCAAGCAGGAAATGGCCGTCTACGCCGACTCCCTGGACTCTGAGGGTATGAAAGCTGCCCTGGTGCTGAAGAGCGAAGAACTCAAGGCCAGCCTGGAGCAGAGCGTGAAAGACCTGCAGGCTCAGCTGGGACCCTACACCGACGAACTCAAGATGAAGGTGGACCAGCACCTCCAGGACTTCCAGGACAGCGTGGTACCCATGACCGAGAAGGTGCAGGGCGAGCTGAGCCAACGTGCCAGGCTGGTCAAGCAGATGGTGGCCCCCTATGCTGAAGATCTGAAGGACAAGCTGGACCCGTACGCACAGGACCTCCAAACTCGGCTCACGTTCCTGTACCAGTCCTTTGTAGACTCTAACTAAAGACTAACATTTGTCCCTATCGTTACCATGACGCCGGCTCTGCTTGGTCTACCTCTGTGATGTGATTCCGATGCGAGAAAAGTACTGTAAAGCAAATTGAATAGACAGGATATTTATTTCTATGGAGTGCAACTATTGTCTTAACAAACATCTGTACTTCAATCTGTAAATATATTCTTACTGTGTGAAGATGGGAAATGTGTTTGTAATTGCTCTAAGTTATCAAAATAAAAAAGATTGAAGCTGAAAAATATTGCATTTTTTTCTCGTACAGAGCCATGAATTATTATGTTTCAAAGTATGGAAAAAAGTTATGTATGAGTGCGTTCACACTTGTTTTTATTTGGTCCTAAAATGAGGCCAATTTAGTCTTGAGGTGGACTTGGTTTTGGACCTGTTTCATTGTTTAGTCTGCATCTAGCTCAGGTTTATTTTGGATTTAACCCTGGTTTTCATCCATTTAAATGCATGCAGATAAGCAGGTGATACCAACAGGCCAAGCTACAGATCAGATCTGTGGAGAGGTGAACCCACTCAAAGTAAGAATGCAAGTTTTTTGAGGAATCTGACAATAAAAAACACCTTTAATGGAATAAATGATAAGCTAGATCTGTTCATACTATATGACCAGTCAATGCCTATTTTCTGTAATGCCTGGTTTTTGCAAGCCTCCAGTTTATCATAGTTTATATTCTACTATGAACGTATTAATTGTTTTATGTTGCATCATATCGCCCAAAAAAAAGCAAAAGAAAAAAAAGACGGATGGATAGAAATAAATAAGGAAATTGTTTTGTCACTGGCAATGGCAATAACACCTTTTCTGATTCTGATGGATGCAAAGCAAGAACATCTCCATAAAACAAAACAAAGTCAAAAGTTACATAGTGCATCTTTAACCAGCCACATGTTCCTGTTGTTTATCCTAATCCACATCTCGGATCTCCCATGTCGGGGCACGTTCCAGATCACGCCACCGGTTTGTTCTCAGTTCCTCCTGACGCAGACTTTTGTTTTTACCTTTTCTTGTCAGCACTTGTTGTAGTCTTTCACGTGGCTTTGGACAAACATAACGTTGGGCACAACTGTGGTAAACATAGCTCATCTAAAAACGATTTTCTCAACGTTTTCATGCGTACAGTGAAAAAAACACAACAATACAACAACAAACAAACACACACGTTTGATCATTGTTGGGTTGAAAACAAATAGTTGTACAGTATTGATTTTTACACTGAGACCTGAGTTCACCTTTGCTCCTTTGACGTGCCGAGCACCTCCAGCGTGGCGGTTCAGAGTCCAGTGCCAACACCACAGCAACATACGCAAACAGGACATCTTTATGGTCAGAGATAGAACTACTAAAGCTAAAAAATGATGCAAGTGATCAAACCAACAAAACAGTTGCTTTGTGTCTTCACAGTGTTTTTCTCTTGAGCTCAGTTTAGTCTTAGTTATAATCACTATAGCTCAGTGCCTGATTTAAATCCGTTTGCTGGACACAAATTAAAAAAGCAGAGAAAAAGTAAGAATAGAGCTCGGCCAAGGTGTTATTTATGACTGGAAATGTGACAAGACACAGTTTAAAGTTATTCTTTGCTTTGATTTGGCCGTAGTGTGGACCTTGAAATTATTTTGGTTGAGTACAACATAAACGTATAAAAACGTTGACAGTTTCCTGTAGAAAGCAAAACTTATCCATTATGGTTTAAAGGAGCACTATGTAACTTTTCGGGTGAAGTGACAGCCAAATGCTGGTCAAAGGTCTTGATTATAAAGTTGTGTACGTGCAAAAAAGCTTTGTACGAGTTTGTGATCTTTGAAAAAAAACACTGATTAAATGTGCGGTTCAATCCACAAATCAGAAAAATAAGAAGCGAGCAAGTTTGAAGAGTGTTTTGTCTGTACATAATTATACATTTAGTAAGAAACCCACGTAAAGATTTAGAAATGAGACCCAGATCCGTGGAGAGACGGCTATTTTTTCCCCTGCAATAAAACATCTATAACTGAATCAAGCCAGATAGATACATTCCACACCAATGCTGTGGAACGTTCCAGGCAAAGCAATAACATCTCCATGGAGACAACCAGGTACATAGTGCATCTTTAATGTAGAAACCGTTTTTGTTCCCCTGCATTTGGCGAAACCTGACTCATCTCTTCACAAATCAGCTTGAGCCCTCATTTACTCAGATATAACTCCACATTTTCAAGTTGTGGCCTGAAGCTGTGTGATTAGCATGTGTGTGGGCAGCAGGGAGCGCCATTATCAGCTCAAAACAACCAGGGGCCATTGCACAGACTTGATCCTTAAAACCACTTTCTAATACCCTGGGCTGCTGTTGGGCCTATGCGGGTCTTTGGGCTGAGGGGGCTCTTGAACGTGCCTTTTGTGTGCACTGAAGTGAAGAAGCAGACATGGGCTGTTGTTTTGATGGATTAGAAGCAGCGCGGGCAGCAGAGGTCTGGTGTGATTAGCAGATCAGTGCCTGGGGGCCACAGCAGGAGGCATGTCCCGGGACTGTGGGTCACTTTAACCCCCATCCCTCCCTTGGCTCTGGCTCCAGTGTGTTTGTTTTAGGGGTTGTTGTCTTCGGGGTCAGCAAACTAAAATAGGTTTTACATGCTTTAGTAGTATATGTAAATGTGGCCTTTTGGGAAAGATGTTTGCTGAATTATAAAATTGCCAAACAATTAAACAAGACCAGCTAAAAGTTTATGAAATGGCAAAAAGCAACGTGGTTGCTTGTGTGTATAGTGCTTATGTGTAAGTGTTGTATTGTTATATGTGTAATTGTTGTGTAATTTTAAAATTATGACACTGTATTACATATATTTGTTTATCATTGAAAATTTAATAAAATTGGGTCAGATAAGATAATAAACAACAAAAATATGCATAATAAACATAACTTGAAAAGATTTACAACTTGAAATGATTACTGACTTCATTTTAGGTTTGGAATCCCAAGTGGGTTGCGAGGTTATTTTGGGGGTCTCGGCCTGATAAAGGTATGGACCCCTTGATTTAGACCACTATTTAGAGATAGGAGGGGATTTTGTATGTTTTGTTTGTATGTATATTTTAATGCAGTATTTTTATGATATGGCACAACATTTCTTGTGTACATAGTAAGCCTATTTTTAGCCAATTTTTATCCTGTAGTAGATTTAAATTGTTTGTATTTAATGCATGCGCTTTTTGATTTTATACAAGTTGTTTTGGGAAAGATGTTTGTTGAATTATAAAATTGCCAACCAATTTAACAAGACCAGCCAGTTTATGAAATGGCAAAAGCCAAAGTGGTTTGTTCCCCTACTAACGCGGTGGAGGGGTTTGAGCCCCCGAATGGTCCCAGGAGCTATGTTTTCTGGGGCTTTAAGCCCCTGGTAGGGTCTCCAAAGGCAAACAGGTCCTAGGAGACGGGTCAGACCAAGAGCGTTTCAGAAGCCCCTTATGAATAGAGAGACACCAAGGCCAGTTACGTTGCCCGGATTGGCGTTACCGGGGCCCCATCCTGGAGCCAGGCATCTGGTGGCCGGGCCTTTCCCCACGGGGCCCGGCCAGGCACATCCGGGCCCATCCAGGCACAACGCGTGACGTGGGGCCGTCCTCCCGTGGACCCACCACCTGCAGGAGGATCGGTAAGGGAGAGATCTGGGTGGCAGTCGGCGGCAGGGGCCTCGACGATCAGATAACAGAAACTAACTCTGGGGACATGGAATGTCACCTCGCTGAACGATATCGACTAGATATAGTCTCACCTCACCTACACGCACACTCAGTTGGCCTGGGAACGTCTCGGGATCCCCCCGGAGGAGTTGGTAGAAGTGTCTGGGGAGTAGGAAGTCTTGGAGTCCCTGATTAGACTGCTGCCCCTGCGACCCGGCCCCGGATAAGAGGAAGAAGATGGATGGATGGATGGATGTTTTATCATGTTCATTGTTTTATGTTGCACTTAATCACCAAAGCAAGTCCCTATGTTTGTGAATTGTATTCATTCGCAATGGCAATAAACATTTTCTGATAAAACAGCCAAATACACCTTGTTTTGACTAGATATTCTTAGTTATACTGACATCATGTGGTCAAATTTGAAAACACAGGGAATGTGGAGAGTGACTTGACTTCAACTATGCATTCTCTTACCATTATGTTTTAAGCATGAGCGCTGGGGGAGCATTATTTATATGATTTTTTTTGCAGCTCAGTATTTGGTGCGTGAGTGTTAGCAACTCCTGACCTCTACAGTACAAGTGTCATTATCTATTACAGTTAGGAATAAAGCATAGTGGTCCTTTTCAGATCAACACCTTTTAACTCAATCTTATATTATGGTGGTTATATTACACCTGTTTGAATACATTTATATTCATAAATCAATACATTATGTGCCTCATCATTTGGAAAAATACAGCCTGTGCTTTCCCGTACAGTAAGTCTCTGTTGGAACAAACCGGCTGAACATGCTTCAGCTGCTTCCAGTAGTGTTTGTTAGAAGCATGTTAAACATGTGATGCGGGTGAATACATAGTACACTCCTGTATGACAAGAAGAAATGTTTATGATAACCATAAGCAGTTTTGTCCCTCCAGAAGAAGGATGGTCTGAGTGACAATGATGAGTAGAGCAGAGAAGACAAACAGAACACAGACACTGCAGCTTTATAAAGGTGGAGAAATGTATTTGGAGGAATTAACATAAGGACTCGGAGTTTACTGAGTCCTTATGTCATTGGGCACGTCAATTTTCTTGCCCCTAGAATTTCTTTAAACTTTTTAAATATCGTACGATGGTGAATACACTTTCTTGAATCGAAACGTGTTATTGGTGTTAAAATGAATGAACAAATGAATAAATAAATAAAGACTTTGCATACTATTGAAGTGCCTTGGATATCTCATTCTACTGGAAGACCTAACTTAAATCTGCGTCGGCCTCCACGGAAGGACCCCTCTCCCCAGCTCCATCATTGCACTCAAGTGGGCGTCCGCCTGTCCGTCTGTGAGAGTCAGATCTTCATCATGGACTCTTCCAGGTTTCTGCGCTTATCCCAAAGAGGTTTATGTATTTTTTCCTGGCCAAGAAGGAGAGTGTAAGGACAGGGGACGTCTGCATCATGGCCCCTCGCACCTGCTCCTCTCCTCAATCAATGCTCTCAAGTTACTCCTCCCCCCTCCAATCAGCGCTCAGGCGGTCGCATTTAAGCCTTTAGGCAGATGGCTCGGCCGCTTCAAACCTTTGTGTTGCTGAACACAGTAGTGACATAATCATTAAAACATTAAATAAAAAATCAAAGTGAATGCCTCCATCTATCCATCCATTTTCTACCGCTTTATCCGGGGCCGGGTCGCGGGGGCAGCAGTCTAACCAGGGACTCCCAGACTTCCTTCTCCCCAGACACTTCCTCCAACTCCTCCAGGGGGATCCCGAGGCGTTCCCAGGCCAGCCGAGAGACATAGTCTCTCCAGCGTGTCCTGGGTCTTCCCCGGGGCCTCTTCCCGGTGGGACATGCCTGAAACACCTCCCGAGGGAGGCGCCCAGGAGGCATCCGGAACAGATGCCCGAGCCACCTCAGCTGGCTCCTCTCGACGTGGAGGAGCAGCGGCTCTACTCCGAGCTCCCCCTGTGTGGCCGAGCTCCTCACCTTATCTCTAAGGGAGCGCCCAGCCACCCGGTGGAGGAAACTCATTTCGACCGCTTGTATCCGCGATCTTGTTCTTTCGGTCACTACCCAAAGCTCATGACCATAGGTGAGGGTAGGAACGTAGACCGACCGGTAAATTGAGAGCTTTGCCTTTCGACTCAGCTCCTTCTTCACCACAACGGTCCGATGCAGCGACTGCATCACTGCAGCCGCTGCACCGATCCGCCTGTCAATCTCACGCTCCATCCTTCCCTCACTCGTGAACAAGACCCCAAGATACTTGAACTCCTCCACTTGGGGCAAGGACACCCCACCCACCCGGAGAGGGCAAGCTACCTTTTCCCGGTTGAGAACCATGGCCTCAGATTTGGAGGTGCTGATTCTCATCCCAGCCGCTTCACACTAGGCTGCAAACCGTCCCAGTGCATGCTGCAGGTCCGGGTTTGATGGAGCAGAGATGAGATCATATGGTCCCCAAACCGGACACCCTCCGACCCCTGACTGCGCCTAGAAATTCTGTCCATAAAAACTATGAACAGAACCGGTGACAAAGGGCAGCCCTGGCGGAGTCTAACATGCACTGGGAACAGGTCTGACTTACTGCCGGCAATGCGAACACAGCTCCTGCTCCGGTCATACAGGGACCGGACAGCCCTGAGCAAAGGGCCCCGGACTCCGTACTCCCGGAGCACCCCCCAAAGGACACCCCGAGGGACACGGTCGAAAGCCTTCTCCAGATCCACAAAGCACATGTGGACTGGTTGGTCAAACTCCCATGAACCCTAGAGCACCCGATGGAGGGTATAGAGCTGGTCCAGTGTTCCACGACCAGGATGAAGGCCGCTCTGTTCCTCCTGAAACCGGGGTTCGACTATCGGTCGGATTCTCCACTCCAGTACCCTGCATATAGACCTTACTGGGGAGGCTGAGGAGTGTGATCCCTCTGTAGTTGGAACACACCCTCCGGTCCCCCTTCTTGAACAGAGGGACCACCACCCCGGTCTGCCAGTCCAGAGGCACGGTCCCCGACCGCCACGCGATGTTGCAGAGACGTGTCAACCAAGACAGTCCTACAACATCCAGAGACTTTAGGTACTCAGGGCGGATCTCATCCACCCCCGGAGCCCTGCCACCGAGGAGTTTGCGAACAACCTCAGTGACTTCAGCTTGGGTGATGGATGAGCCAGCCTCCGAGTTCCCGGTCTCTACTTCCTCTTCGGAAGACGTGACTGAGGGATTAAGGAGGTCCTCAAAGTATTCCTTCCACCGTCCGACGACATCCCCAGTCGAGGTCAGCAGGCCATAAACGGTGTTGGTGAGGCACTGCTTCCCACTCCTGAGGCGCCGGACGGTTTGCCAGAATTTCTTTGGGGCCGACCGATAGTCCTCCTCCATGGCCTCCCCAAACTCCTCCCAGGCCCGGGTTTTTGCCTCTGCAACAGCACGATGACCTCAGGAGACCCACAAGGCAGAGTGGCCTGATAACCCTCTTTCTTCAGTCTGACGGCATCCCTTACTTCCGGTGTCCACCACCGGGTTCGGGGGTTACCGCCACGACAGGCACCGGAGATCTTGTGACCACAGCTTCGAGCAGCCGCATGAACAATGGAGGCGGAGAACATGGTCCACTCGGACTCAATGTCCCCAGCCTCCCCCGGGACATGGGAGAAGCTCTCCCGGAGGTGCGGGTTGAATACCCTACTGACAGAGGGCTCCACAAGACGTTCCCAACAGACCCTCACAATGCGCTTGGGTCTGCCAAGTCTGTCCGGCTTCCTCCTCCGCCAGCGGATCCAACTCACCACCAGGTGGTGATCGGTTGACAACTCTGCCCCTCTCTTCACCCGAGTGTCCAAGATACGCGGCCGGAGGTCAGATGACACGACAACAAAGTCGATCATTGACCTCCGGCCTAGGGTGTCCTGGTGCCATGTGCACTTATGGACACCCTTGTACTTGAACATGGTGTTCGTTATGGACAATCTGTGGCTAGCACAGAAGTCCAATAACTGAACACCGCTCGGGTTCAGATCGGGGAAGCCGTTCTTCCTGATCACCCCTCTCCAGGTGTCACTGTCATTGCCCACGTGGGCGTTGAAGTCCCCCAGTAGAACAACGGAGTCCCCTGTCGGTGCACGAAGTGAATGCAATTGAGCTTTATTTATCTTTTTTGTTGACAGATTGACAAATTACACAACTCTAGTCAAGACTCAGGGACCTGGAGACTGAGTAGTGTGTGTTACACTGGCCAACACATGGTGAGTGTATGAGTGGCAGTATGATCTGCGGGCAGACTGTGCCACTTGGGGCTTTTCCTATTGGCTAATCACTATTGCCGTTGACCAATAAAAAGCGCATCAGTTTTGTCATTCATCCTCTGACCTATGCACTTCCTGGGTCCTTGGGTGTGGCTCCACGTACCTCCGCTCTCCAGTGCCGTGGCCTGTCGCCTGGCGCCGCTTTGTTAACGCTACGATGTGATCTCTGCTGACTCTGGATTGTTGTGGTCTCGCTGTCATAGCCCCACGACGCGTGGTCCCGGGCAGCTAACGTGATGTAACGAGTACATGAACTCTGGAGCCTTTGCTTAGTCCTGCCCACTGTTGTTATGGTCCGTCTGTGCAGTGTTTGTCCAGGTCCACTGAACTCCTTAAAGACTGTACATCCACATATTAGCCTGTTAAATAAATTACATGTAATGGAACTGGAATCTGCCTCTGAATAATCAAGAACGAACCTGTGTGTCCTTTTAGTTACTTTTCCCGGTGTAAGTCCGGTGGCGTTGTTGGTCATTTTCTTTTCTTTATTTAATTTAATGTAAAATATTTTAAACATATAGTACCACCCGTATGCCGCATGTGTTTTCAGGCACTTGAGAAAAGTGCTTGTGAACTCAACTCTAAACTAGAATATCCACATTCTGAACAGACAGCGCTGCCAGTCAGTTCTGTTCTGCATCTGAACAGAATGTAGGAGGGAACAAACTTGTGGCGTCTCCTTTGTCACACGCTGTAAATCTTGCAACATAACAAAGAATGTCATATTACTGAGGGAAGGTGTGATTGCTCCGTGTTGATATTAAAGTGCATTATGCATAACTTTGAATATTTTGTGATGTGTCAATACCATATTTGTGACGTGTCCCAGACTGTTTATGCCAACACAGACGCTCTGCAAGTACAACTGTAAACCAAGCTTTCCATGAATACACTGAAATAATAAACTGCCAAAACCCTGATCAGAACATTACAGGTTTTACAATAACAGAAGTGATATTTTTGAGGCAAAGATTATGATTTTATTTTGCATACAAAGAGCTAAAACAAAAACTATCTCTGTTTGGAACACTTATCAAAAAGCATTTTTCTTTGTGTTACCATCTCTTGGTGTTTAGCAGATCTGATCAAGGAGAGATGGAATCATATTGTATTAAACTGTGTTTAGCATTTGAAAACATTACTATACAAATCACAAGCCTCTGATTGTTTATCTTTTAAATTGCAAACCTTTTTTCTGCCGATACACTGTTATATATGAGTTTTGGTTACTTTATTGCTTAAAAAGGATCTTGAATGCAAATATTTCATGGCGTGATACGTGACACATAACAGATAATGGCAAAAGTTCACTCCAAACCCTTAAATGTTGATACATACATGTTTTATTTCACTATTTCCCATTTTGATATTTGATGTAAGATATGATGTAGCAATTTCAATTATTTGCGATCAATATAAAATAATTAGTTATGGTAAACATTTATTTTTAAATACGCAGTGGAAGACTTTGATGTTTATGACAATAAACTCTGGTGAAACCTGTTTGGAGCAGGAACAAGGAAAAGTCTGCAACTGTAAAGATGAAAATCTTGATTATGAGGAAAAGCGTCAGACAAAAACACAAACCAGAAATACAGCACTTCATTAACACGACGGTCCAAATGCCAAAGACAACTTACAACAACTTGTCAGCCACTTTTGTCTGCAACGATCATCACTGTACAAACACTGAACAAACACGGGTCCAGCATAGTTCTGATCTTTTGATAAGTAATATTTTGAAAATGATAATAATGACAATAATCTGATGAAAATAACACAAAACTTGAAGAATATGTGACAAATGATCAAAGCATCAGATGTATTTATATTCACTATTCTGTCCTTTCATTAGTCAGTTCTAATCTCTCACAGTCAAAATGCAACAAAGTCAACTTTAGCTGTGAACTGTAACTTCTGTGGAAATGACAGAAGACAAGCAGGAATTATGACATTTCTGAAGCAAAGACCTGAGAAAAACATAAAGTCAACCCACTGGAATCTGCAATAAAGTCTTCAACAATCTGTGTTAGAACAAAACAAAAACTGCTATATTTTGTTGCCGTATTTGTTTCCACCAAAACTTAGTTAAACTTCTTATACTGAATTATATATTTAATTTGATGAGGTTTTTATTTATTTTATTTATATTCTTATTATTTATTCTGAATGTTAATGTACTTACACTTGTTCTTAAGACACAAAGTGCACAATTCTTTACATATGATGGGAAATACATGCAGTACACATACTTTATATTGTACATCTGTCAACACAAACTGACTGACATTCTAAAGTCACAAACACAGTGATGACGTCTGAGGGAAATGCCCCTATGCTTTGTTTCCTTACAGTATTAAAGCAGACTGAAGATATGCTGCCACTCCTACAATGGCCAAGCTATCTTAAAGACAGATTCCATGGGCACTGAGAGTCGATGGTCTCCCGCCAAAGAAACAATTACATACTAAAGGTAAATTTAGAAAATATACTTTCTGAAATGTACTTACTATCATTTTGTTATTTGTTTTCTTGTTGTAGATGAATCTCTTCGTCTGTCTCCTGCTCCTCGTGACCAATCTGGCATTGGTATCTCCTGTGTCTTTACAACTCGTCAGTATTTCATTCATGAGCCAAAATCTAATACTTTAATTTTAAAGTTCTATCTTTAATATTTATCACTAATTTGAATCTGATTTACAGAAAACAAACGAAACAGCACCAGAAATAATAGGTAAGTGGTACATTCTGGATTCCTTTTGATGGCATGCTTTTATATCAAACATCAATTTGACTTTCCAGGCATTGGAGGAGACAAGGACATTCCTGAAATAAACAAGGGTTAAGTATCACCTAATAGTCAACTAAACCCCCCCTTTTTATGATGGAATTATAACTGTACAATTTTCTTTTTTTCAGACTTGAAAGATGACATTATTCAGGTGAGTGTGACTTGTTGTTGTCAAACAGTTTTATTGAGAACTATATTCAACCTGTAACGTACAATATAATGCAAACATAAATGAATAAATGAAATGAAATAAACCGTTTGATCTTTTAAATGTATTCTTTCAGCCAAAGGGTCTCCATAGAAGTGCAGTGAACAACCCCAAGGACCTCTGGTCTCTGCCGGTGCCTTACATTTTAGATCGCAGCCTTGGTAACAGTGTTTTCAGTCAAAACAGCTCACTGTTTGTGACAGGCTTTTCACAGATACATATTTCTTTATCCCAACATGACAATGCCAGAGCTGAATGCTAAAGGAGTCATCCTGAGAGCCATGGACCAGTTCAGACTGAAGTCGTGCATCGACTTTAAAACCAGGAACAATGAGGACTACTACATCTCAGTTCAAAAGCTCGACGGGTCTGTACGACATACATCTTGATGTGAGGCAAGTTACAATAAATAAAATCAACTTTATATTTACCCCTTTCCCAAGGTGTTTTTCGTATATTGGACGGTACATTCGAAATGGACAGGATCTTTCCATTGGTTCATACTGTGACACCAAAGCCATTGTGGAACATGAGTTCCTCCACGCTCTTGGCTTCTATCATGAACAGTCCAGATTTGACCGAGATGAACACGTCACAATTAACTTCAAAAACATCCAAGCAGGTAAGAATGAATAAAAAATGCATAGCACAATATTTCTCATTGTCTGTAGACAGTAATCCCTTCATGGCTGTGTCTTTTAGGTTATGAAAATAACTTTGAAAAGGTGAGTAAAGATGTCACCACCACTCACGGAGTCCCTTATGACTATATGTCGGTGATGCACTATGGGCCTGATGCATTCAGCAATGGAAATGGCCCAACAATCATCACCAAAGACAAAGCCTTCCAGGATGTTATTGGTCAGAGGCTGGAAATGAGTCCTAGTGATGTGAAGGAGCTCAATCTTCTCTACAAATGCAGTGAGTAGTGTCAGAGTCACAGAATGGAGAGAGAGGAGTTCAAATCTTTTACTCCTTTCTTATTGCATAAAACCAACTTATGGATACAAAAACTGATCAAATGAATAGTATATTGTTGACTGATTAAATACTTATTCACTTAGTTGCATACCTGCACAAACCATGAGTACAATCCATCGCCATGGTTTGTGCTAATCGTGATGATAATCACAAAGATAAAAATGCATTCCGGAAAACATACTAAACACAACTGAAGAATGCAAATAAATGAAATATCAAACATCTTAAACCAATCTGTAATTTGACGCATGTCAAAAATTGTATTTTAGTAATGGACTAGTCAGTGGTATTTTCTTGATTAGTTGACCCTTAATTGTGGCAGCCCTACTGATTTTGATTCATTTAATGTTTTTTCAAAATGTCTGCAGACTCGAGCATTGCCTTCCAAATGCACTGCAGCTTCTCTGATGGGTCGACGTGCAAAATGAGTCGCTGTTCTCAAAAACGTAAAGGCTGGGAGAACGTAACTCAAGCTTCTGGAGGTCCTGCCACTGACCGCACCAATCAGATGAGTTACAGCAAAATGCAGGGTATGCATTCAAAAATAAGTAAAACTAATAATCTTTGTCAACTGCATATACACATAACATCTGTTATATGAATTACAGATAAGATTCCAAGTAGCTTCATGCATGCAAGCACAGTCTTCGGTCTAGAAGGCGAGTCAGCCTGGTTGGAGACCAGTAGGATGACCCCCAGCAGGTCATGTCATGTCCAGTGTCTGCAGTTTTACTACTTTCACAGTGGACATGAATCTGACCAACTCAACATCTGGATCAGAGAGTTCCATGATGAGAACGACATGGGTCACAGCCGGCTGGTTGGACAGATCACTGGTATGCTATGCTTTCTTAGGGATCATCTCAAAATGGGTTGAAGCTGAAAAGACTTAATTTTTTTCGTCTCTCTCTGGACCCCCTCCCCCCCAAAAAGACTTTGTCTGGCTTCACATAAAATTTTACGCTTTGTTAAAACGATAGTAGCTTGATAGACCCTACTCACCTCTAGTGAACATCCCTGAACATCCTTTGGTAAGTTTATATATAGAAGTTATGAACTCTCCAAATAATGTCACCTGTCACGCATGTTTGTTTACTTAATCCACATGGTCACGGGCCCTAGGGGCCCTACGGCACATCCCATTCAACCCAAACTGTGAGATGACCACATTGAGATAGTCTCAAGAGGATGAGAGAGTGAGAAACTAATGTTTCTTGTCAAAACCTGTAATTGTCAATTGCCTGAGTTTAGACCTTAGACATGTCAGAATGACAGAAGCAGAACACGTGCTTTTGTCACAGTGAGAATCTCACGTCTTCTGTGATTGGCCGAAACCTCATGCGGGTTTATTTTGTTTCCTTCTTCCGGTCAGTGCATAGCACGTTACTAGAGCCAAATCTCTTGATCATTTGCTGCATCGCGTCTTGCCGCAAAAAAGCTTTTCAAACTTTTCTGCACCAGCCGCGTTGGCGACCACGACGCCCGCCCCGCCCCTTGCGCGGGCCACGACACGCCATGCTCCCCCGTACGCACTCCCCGTACGCGCCGTGAGCGCAGCGCTCACCGTGAGCGCCCGCCGTGCTCCGCGCATGCACTCGCCGCCTAATGTTGGCCTAGTGCTCGTTGCAGTTTTTTAGCATTTCAATTTCATTGTATTGAAGCTTCAAAGCAACAAAAAGACGAAATGTAGGTTCAACCCCCCCCTGGGGCTGCACTCATCATCGACATAAATAACGAACTACTGAGTCATGTCGGTGCAATGCCTCATTGGTCCTGGAGCGTTCATTGTAGAAAAAGATTCAGAGTTATTCAGATTAAGAATGACTCTGATGAGAATCGAAATGAGTTGTTTAAAATAAAAACAATGTTCAGATGAAACAACAACTGATGTTGTTTTGCCCGCAGATAGAGCATGAATGTGGTGTGGTCCTGCTCTCAAACTTAAGAAAGTAAATACCATTACTAAGATGAATAAATAATAACGTTCCTACCCTCACCTTTGGTCATGAGCTTTGGGTAGTGACCGAAAGGACAAGATCGCGAATACAAGCGGTCGAAATGAGTTTCCTCCGCACGGTGGCTGGGCGCTCCCTTCAAGATAGGATGAGGAGCTCAGTCATACGGGAGGAGCTCAGAGTAGAGCCGCTGGAGTTGGAGGACGTGGCTGGGGAGAGGCAAGTCTGAGAGTTCCTGCTTAGACTGCTGCCCCTGCAACAAAGCCCTGGATAAGTGGAAGAAGATGGATGGAAATAAAAAAAAAAAACACATTCAAAAATTAGAACACAGTGGCTTAAAATATGTTAAGTTTGGTATAAGATTTTGTTTGGTATGAGGTTGGGAATAGGTGTAGGGGACATAGCATAGATTATCATAGTTAGGCCTTATAATCCAGATTTTAATCATGCTTTTTCTATCAATTAAAAGATGTGTTTTTTGCAGGTAATGGAACTTCTCATTGGCAGTACCACCATGTTTCTATCAGTGCTACAAAGTCTTTTCAGGTGGAGTTTGAAGTCCGAAAAGGAGCTGGAAATTCTACAGGCGGTATCTCGATTGACGACATCAACCTATCAGAGCTGAAGTGTCCAGATGTAACCATTCAGGTTAATGATTTTGAGAGGGTTTTAGAGTCTAGTGATTATGACACAATGATTTATAGCAAAACCCAGTACACAGAAGATGGCTATGCTTTTAGAGTGGCAACCATACTCCGCCAAAGCTTTTTTGGACTGCTAATTCAAATGATGGAGGGCAAAAATGATGGCAGTCTACAGTGGCCACTCCTGAACAGACAGGTGACCTTTCAAATGATGGACCAAAATCCCAACATACAACTCCAAATGTCCAAGCAGAGAAGCCTGACCTCTGATGGTGAGTTCAAACATACCATTGCTCCTTTCAAAACGGTGTGACGAAAATTAGCTTCCTGCGTTTAGGGGCCAATGTTTGGGACAACCCTCAAAAAGTTGGATGGAAAGTTGTAGACGAGAATGGACAAACGGTCTACGGCGGTCCGCTGATTGGCAGTATAAATTTTGCATCTTTGGACGACATTAAACAGAGAGACTTCATCAAGGGGGGCAGCGCGGTGTTTGCCTTCAGTTTCCAAGGTAGGAATTGAAAGTAAAAATGTACACTATGTAAAACAGATTTTTACAGAATTTTATCATTAAAACATTATACTTTCAGACATTACGCCTCTCATCAATGGAAGTTCTCTGCCATGTTATCTCCCGTCAAAAGTCACTCAACCTTCAAAAACTGAAGAAAGAGGGCCATGTTCTCCCAGGTACCCTATAACATGAAATACAGGTGCCACAATATAGAATTATAGATGTTGACAACCATGTAACCACGAATCGGTAGAAAGATGGCTCAGATAGTTCTCATTTAATATTGATAAGACAAACATTATGATAATTGGGGCGCTGAAAATTGTTCTGAAACTATTTAAAGTTTTTTGGGGGTCAGTTTGCTCTCTCAACTTAGAGGCTTTCACATGAAAAGAGCAAAATTGTCCAATATGCTCATAATTTGTTTTTATTGTTTTATTTAATCAACATACATCCTCAGATTTCTATGGGACATTGTAAGTTTATCGATATATAATTCCAAGCCTGATTTATTAATGTAAGTAATAAGTAATCAAATAGAAAATTATTCAAATTTTCAGTCTGGTCTAGTTTACTCAAAAACAAAGTAAGATATCCAAAATCCCCTAAAAGAATAATAGAAACCACCTCTGGTACAGTAGGGACAACAACCTCTGAATGAAGACAACAACTTCTGCAACAAAAACGACAACAACATCATACACAGTAGAGAGAACAACCTCTGAAACGACAATTCCTGAAACGTTAGAAATAACTCGTCCTAAAGCAACGACCTCTAAAACATCAGGAACAACAAGTCTAATGGGAAGTTACTTAATGTCTTAACTCATCATTCGTAACCACTGCACCAAATCTGAATTAGCTTTGTTTAGACTACACATACCAGTATATATTAAAATACTGTAGAAAAGTGCAACAATCACAAATGTTATTTATACTTTCATAAATAAAGACTTGTAGTAGCATTATGTGTAAGTGTCTGTGGTTTATGTATTATTTTGATCTAGAATGTCATGGTAAAAAAAGTCTCATTTGAATTTGATGACATTTGCTTTTGTGCGTGCAGAGTGAAAACAACCTTATCACCACCCACTGAAACGACACCTGAAACGACACCGGAAACGACACCTGAAACGACACATGAAACGACACATGAAACGACACCGGAAACGACACATGAAACGACACCTGAAACGACACATGAAACGACACATGAAACGACACATGAAACGACACATGAAACGACACCTGAAACGACACATGAAACGACACATGAAACGACACATGAAACGACACATGAAACGACACATGAAACGACACATGAAACGACACCGGAAACGACACATGAAACGACACCTGAAACGACACATGAAACGACACATGAAACGACACATGAAACGACACCGGAAACGACACCTGAAACGACACATGAAACGACACATGAAACGACACATGAAACGACACCGGAAACGACACATGAAACGACACCTGAAACGACACATGAAACGACACATGAAACGACACATGAAACGACACCGGAAACGACACCTGAAACGACACCTCAAACGACACCTCAAACGACACCTGAAACGACACCTGAAACGACACATGAAACGACACATGAAACGACACATGAAACGACACCTGAAACGACACCTGAAACGACACCTGAAACGACACATGAAACGACACCTGAAACGACACATGAAACGACACATGAAACGACACCTGAAACGACACCTGAAACGACACATGAAACGACACCGGAAACGACACCTGAAACGACACCTGAAACGACACCTGAAACGACACATGAAACGACACCTGAAACGACACCTGAAACGACACCTGAAACGACACCTGAAACGACACATGAAACGACACATGAAACGACACCTGAAACGACACCTGAAACGACACATGAAACGACACATGAAACGACACATGAAACGACACCTGAAACGACACATGAAACGACACCTGAAACGACACCTGAAACGACACCGGAAACGACACCTGAAACGACACATGAAACGACACATGAAACGACACCTGAAACGACACATGAAACGACACCGGAAACGACACCTGAAACGACACCTGAAACGACACATGAAACGACACATGAAACGACACCTGAAACGACACCTGAAACGACACCGGAAACGACACCTGAAACGACACCTGAAACGACACATGAAACGACACCTGAAACGACACCTGAAACGACACATGAAACGACACATGAAACGACACCTGAAACGACACCTGAAACGACACCTGAAACGACACATGAAACGACACCTGAAACGACACCTGAAACGACACCTGAAACGACACCTGAAACGACACATGAAACGACACATGAAACGACACCTGAAACGACACCTGAAACGACAGATGAAACGACACATGAAACGACACATGAAACAACACCGGAAACGACACCTGAAACGACACCTGAAACGACACCTGAACCGACACCTGAAACGACACCTGAAACGACACATGAAACGACACATGAAACGACACCGGAAACGACACATGAAACGACACATGAAACGACACATGAAACGACACCGGAAACGACACATGAAACGACACATGAAACGACACATGAAACGACACCGGAAACGACACCTGAAACGACACCGGAAACGACACCTGAAACGACACCTGAAACGACACATGAAACGACACCTAAAACGACACATGAAACGACACCGGAAACGACACCTGAAACGACACCTGAAACGACACATGAAACGACACATGAAACGACACATGAAACAACACCGGAAACGACACCTGAAACGACACCTGAAACGACACCTGAACCGACACCTGAAACGACAACTGACGACAGGTGCAGTATATTGTTGTCTATGTGTAAAAACATATCCGTGGTCTCAAAAGCGGTTGATTTCAAACAAGCCAGTTTTATATCACAATTGCTTTGTTCATGTTTTGATTTCCTCCTGCAGCATTTTTGGATTTGCTCCAGGTTTTGTGTCTTCAACCATCCTGACTGTCTTGTCATTGGTCTGGCCTGTGCTTCTCTAAGACGGAGCGTGAAGCATCAACTGAACGTCCTTCTCTTGAACTTGTATTTAGTGGGTTATTTTCAGAGCTGTCCAACAAATAATGGTCATTTGTGTTTGTGTGTTATTGGGTGGCGGGAACAAGCACGTTATTTTGCTTAGGGTTTTTTCAAAATGTTTAATTCAATAAACACATTTTCTTCCTAAATAATTCTAAAATGTCATTTTATTACAATGGGTCAACATTTTATAAATGAGGCATCTCTCTGTACAAATGTGGTTAACAAACAGGATAAAGAAGAGAGAGAGAGCTACACCCGATTTTCATATTTTTTAATATTTAATATTTATTTTAAGTCAATTGGATGCTGGATGTCTGTGGGAGAAGAAATAATTCACTCCACAATCTTCTTTAGATTGATTTACATTGTCACTTCGGAACTGTCTTGGGTGTTGTCCATGACCTCTATATGTTTTGGAAAGTATGTGTCAAACTACACGGGGCATTTTCACTTTTCCAACACAGATCATTTCTAAATATAACATTTTACAGAGTCTTGACAGGGAATGGTAATACCTACTGAGAATCTCAACTGAGACAATTTACCCGTCATTTGTCAGTACTGAGCATGGATGTATTAATATAACTGAGTTCCATGTGTGGACTTCAAATGTACAACTGAGATATCTTTCCTTTCCTTTACTTGAGTACTTTTTAACCCATGGACTAGTGTTATATCATTTTGAAGTTTTACTGAGTATTGGGGTAGTTTGAGTAATGGGGATAACAAAATCCAACAATAGATTAGGTAGGACACTCTGGCTCACTCTTTTTTCTAGAAGGTGGCGGTAATGCACCTGTCCACCACCTTTAAATAATCTCTCATCTGAAAATACTTAAAGTGCCACGCCCCACTAAACATACGTTTCTTTGATGGTTTAATAGGACATATAAATCACCAATCCTCCTAAAACCTTTCCGCAACCATGCCATGAAGCGTCATTTTTAATGTTTTATATTAGACATAATATATATAACACAAATGTTCATGTACACAGCATTGCTTATGTTGATGATGTTCATTTAACATTATAGGTACTTGGTAATTGCTACTTTGCTTGTGCAATATAAAACTACAAATCTCTCTTGGTGAAAATGTGATAAAGAATATAAAGAATAAAAAGCTTTAAGAATAACATATTTGTCTTTACAAAGTACAACTCACCAAATGTATAAAAAGTAAAGACAATACGACGGCGTCTACATTCCTTCTGTTCTCGTTCACCAAAATGGGAAGATGATTAGTTTAAGCTTGTCTAAAATAAAATGAGAACTGATGTGTCAGTCTCTCCTGTTTACTGAATACAACTTTTGTGAGGACAGGACTTTTTATTTATTTTTTTGTAGCATTTTGGAACTGTAATTTTAGTACTTTCTTTAGTGATCCACATACGTAACAATAGGATACCACACATTCCAGCTGTCAAAAGCAAAGCCAATTAAATAAAACTTAGTCTGAAAACTTACAAAACCACCTCACTATACAGGAGCTTGAGATGGCGCCAGGTTGTTACATTGATATGCAAACCTCTGATTACGGGAAGTATCAAGCTCCTGAGCATGTGAAAATAACAAAACAAACACAGGATCGGTTTGTACTTCAATCTCTTTTTCCATGATTCATTTTGTTCATGTACGTGTCCTTTGTCGCAAGTATTTCTTCCACCACTGAAGTGAGGATTCATGAGGTTTCATACTTGAGCTGTCTGTTACACAAAGTAGGAAACATGTCATTTACAAAACATCACGTAAAGTGACAAGAATCCTGACCCAAAACAGGTTTTTCAGAATGCTGCAGAGAAGTGCGTGTGTATATATGATGAAGCCCTTCTCAATGTTCACACTTCTTTTTGTACAAGACAATTCATCCAGGTTTGAAGCGGTTAAATTCATCAATAACTAGAACAAGCCAGAGTCCACCATGAAGAGAGAAGCTTTTCTTTTTCTTTGGGCAAGCTTGGTTATTTCATCAGGACAAATATAGTAGGTCTCGATTAGATAGTTAATATCGTTTTTAAATTGTGAAATGTGACTAATTGTTGGCTGTCTTTGTTCCAGAGAGAAGGAGAGATAGAAGGCAAGTCATCAAACTAATTTAATCATCTTAAAAGTATCCACAATTCTAATAAAACATTTACTTTACTTTTTACAGATATTGGAGAAATAATGTCTATTTCAGAAATAAACAAAGGTATTGAAATAAATGGGAATGTGAATAACATAAGACTTTAAATTGAATACTTTGTTTTTCCTTGATAGGCAACAATGACATACAGCAGGTGAGTAAATAGTTATGTAGATTGTGTTAGATTTATAGTGCATAATGTTTAACACTTGAACCGTTCAAGCCCCTAAACAGTCCACAAAAAAGTGCCATTGTGGACAAGGAGAAAATGTGGAAGTCTCCCATGGATTATACTTTAGACAATAGCCTTGGTAACTACATTTGTATATCGGAATGTATATTTTGTGGGGCAAACAAAGATAGTAGACTCTTTTTATTGTGTTATCTTTCTTTTTGTTCAAATAAAGCGTTGAATACTAAAGGCATTGTGTTAAGAGCATTTGACTGGTTCAGACTGAAATCCTGCATCGACTTCAAACCATGGGACAAGACAGAAGAGTACTATGTAGATGTCGTTAATGGACCTGGGTTTGCACTGGAATAACATATATACCTTGGCATATGTGCAGCAGTGACTTCATGTGTGACAATCTCCTCTAGGTGTGCGTCTCTGGTTGGAAAACAATCTAAAAATGGACAGAAACTGATCTTAGGAGACGGATGTGAACAAGTCGGCATCGTTGAGCATGAGTTTCTGCATGCTCTTGGCTTCTATCATGAACATCAAAGATTTGACAGAGATTCCTATGTCACCATTAATTTCACAAATGTGATGGAAGGTTGGGCTATTTTCACATGTCAAAATACGATTAATCCATGCCTATTGATGTATTTATATATGTTAACTTTGGAGGCTTTCAACCATTTTTATTGTGTTTCTAGGCAAGGAAAACAATTTTGATAAATTAGGGAAAACAATGTTCACAACTCATGGCACTGTGTATGACTACTGGTCTGTGATGCATTATGGGCCATTCGCTTTTTCAATTGGAAATGGAAGCACAATAATCGCCAAAAACCCTGGGTACATGAACATAATTGGGCAAACCTTTGGCATGAGTAAAAGAGATGTTCTGGAAATGAACCTGCTCTACAAATGTGGTATGTTATTTTTTATTCTTATTTTGTATCTGTAATTAATAGACATAACATCATTTTTGAATTATGTTAAAATCATCAGTCAAGCATTGCATTTCTGCTGCATTGTGACTTTTCCTGTGACACGGCCTGTCCTGTGACAACCTGCTCTAACAACACCATGAGGTGGGAAAAGCTGCAGGTGGCTATCGGGGGTCCAACCTCAGACCACACCAGTCTGCCCACTGGAGACAGTAATGGTGTGTAACAAACCCCAATGTGTTGTATTCAATGACTCTTATTTTTATCAAGCTGCATTGAGCAAATAGTTTAAATGTATTTTTCTTTTCTTTTTTGCAGCACCAGTGACCCTAGATACAGGTATGTCCATCTCTGTTCTAACACACAATAAATATTCCCAAAAGTATTGAATTGTCTTGTATGTAACATGGATGAATGTAGATAATTTGTTATTGTGGTTTGAATAGACTCGAGCTTCTTCATGCATGTGAGCACTGCCAATGGAATGACTGGAGACTCAGCCTGGCTCGAGACCAAGAGGGTGACTCCAAAGAGAAATTGCATTACAAAGTGTTTGCAGTTTTATTACTATCACTTCAGTGAATCCATTGACCTTAACGTCTGGATCAGAGAGTTTAAGGATGAACAAGATTTTGTAGGACGTCGCCGTCTTGTTGACGTCTGGTAACAACAGCAGCACAGACAAATACTTTTGACTCATGTGATGTGTTACTACCTCCTATTCTCTTTCCAGGTCCACTTAGTAGACACTGGAAGATCAAGTATGTTCCAATAGACTTCCAAATCCTTTCAGGTGGAGTTTGAGGTGCGAAAAGGAGCACTTACCATCAACAGGCGGGATCTCTATTGATGATATCAATCTGTCTGAGCTTCAGTGTCCACATGCAACTCTCCAGATTAACAATTTACAATCTATATACCAAAATGCTCAATCAGGTTTTACCATTTATAGCCTAAATTATTATTCCGTCGCAGGCTATAGATATTCCTTTGGGGTATCAATGGAACATCCATTTCTTGGAATGTTTATTCAACTTGTGTCTGGTAAATATGATGATGAACTGACATGGCCAGTACCAGATTCTCAGGTGACTTTGCAATTGTTAGACCAAAGTCCGAACATTCAGAGTCACATGTCCTATGAGAGAAGTTCCACCTCAAACTTGCGGCAGGTGAATGCAACCGGTGAGAAAATAAACAATGAATAACATAGTATAGTATGTATAATAATGAGATGACTGAGTACACATATACATGTTTCTGTTGATAAAGGTAAATACCGCTGGGGCAAACCTGAAGACCATGGAACGAGTTACATTGATGAGAATGGTCAGGAGGTCTTCTTTGGGCCCAAGAATGGCATTGCGCGTTTCTTTTCATTTCAGAACATGGAATATAGACACTTTCTGAAAGGAGGAAGTGCTGTGTTTAATGTATTCTTTGAAGGTATAACAGACATACTTGTGATGAAGGAATGAACAAGTTTTTATTTATTGACTTGAAATTACATTTTAGACGTCAGTCCACTGATCTACATTGATGAACTGCCATGTCCACCAGAAGGGCCAAATACATATGACGAGGCTGACAAGGGCCCATGCTCACCCAAGTAAGACACTTCTCGTTTTCTGTCCCAGTTTCGCACTGGAAAATGCTGCTGTACAAACTGCACACTCTCTCCGTTTAGTCTCTCTCAAATATATCTACTCCAATTTCTTTTGCAGGATTCACACTACAACCCACCCCCCTCAGTCCACGGATGACAAAAGCAGATAACATGGACATTTACCTTTGAATGGAGTAGTTAAATACAGCATCCACATGTTTGTGGAAGTTATAAGTTTGAATCAGTCTCTAATTAAAATAATACTTGCAGCACGACTCATCCTCACGGAACTACAAATGACAAAAGGTAATTTGTATTTTGGCACACCACGATGTAGCAATAAAGATACAAAAGTGTATGTTACTAGTGTCACAAATAATGTGTTCAATGTCTTGATCCCATTAGCATTTTTGGTTTTGCTCCGGACAAGATTTCTTCTCCAGCCCTGATTTTCCTTGGACTCTTGATGTTTTTACTGAAATGAAGTGACAGGTTTTACCTGAGCAATTCACAGGATCCTAAATAATATACAGTTTCACTTTTTTTCCGTTTGTGTAAAACACCTTTACTACATTTTGCATATGTTTAAATGTGCACACTGTTTCCCCATTGTAGAAATAATGGGCAGTCTTATTTTCAACAAACGTGCTTATATTACTGGGTTTAATAGAATATTTTCTCATCTACACAGCAAAGGTTGTGTTGAGGATGTTTAATAAAATAAAATTGGTTGATGATTGTGGGAATGCAAATCAATGACAAAATATTCTCTGTGTAAATGTAATCAAAATGTTTAATAAATATATCATTACTTCACTAAATAGTCTGCATTGTTGTTCAAGTCAGTATAGGAACTTTTTTAGTCAACAATAAATATGTTGTAGACCCAACGACGAACAATCAAGTCAAACATCTGGGGATTTTCCTATTTCAAATGATGGTTTAAATACATTAAGTGTCGTCATCTGGACATTGTATTAAAAATCAAGACATTTTGACTTTTACCCGAAGTCACTCTCAGTCTGCAGACCTGGTCTGAGAATTTGGATGCTTCTCTGAGCAGCATGAGCCCTGCATGGTGGGAAACCCCCATTCATATTTGGACAAACCATTAAATTAAACAGGTTCATTAGGAAAACATTCTTTAAGCTGGGCTGAATGACATAAGTCCTCCCTACATTTGAGAAGCTGTTTCCAAAGGGTGTATCCGTACTGTACACACTGTCGTGCGTCCTCAGGAGTCGATGAGTGCTTAAACCAAATCATTATAACAATTAAAAGGTTTCAACGGTTGTACATCTTCATAAAAATATGAAAACAAAACTACTCGTTTTTTTTAAATAATTTGTATTTGTGAGAAAGCACAGCTATTCTTCCTGGAGTCGATCCATCAACATACTGCATGTACATGATAATATGTAAAATATAATGAAAAATAATTATAATATAAATGATTATAATGAATAAAAAGCATTATTGATAACATAATTGTATAATTGTACTTGTCTTGTCATCTTTACATCGTTACTTTTAAAAAGTACAACATATATACATATATATACCAAAATGTAGACAGTGTGTGCTACTAAATATAGTAATTGACTCTTGTCTCTTTGTTTTCCAAACCTTCACAATTGGAAAAAGAGTCTCTGTTCAACTGCCTTGTTCATTAGTTTAAGCTTGTCTCAAACGAGGACATGGCTTAGTGATGTCCCACCAACTTAGCCTATAGTGACACCGAAGACACACAGAAACTTATTCTTGTGATGGTCCAGAAAAAGCGCCCAAAGCTAATGTAAGTGGCAGTGGGGGCCGCTTCTTCTCAAGGGTGGCTCCTACAACCCAATTACTATCAACTGTGTCTAATGGGAAGAGAATATATACATTAGAATTCAAACAAAGTAACTTCAGCTAGTGTCAGGAAACTGGTAGGGAGTTATTGAATGTACCTTTATATACAAAATTAGTTAAGGGAGGTTTAACCGATAACCCAACGAAGTTTTTGTCTGTTGCATCAGTTAATTGGTGTCAAATTCAACCTGTAACTGCACAGAAAGATGACAGACTAATGAGTGGAAAGATTCACGGACGTACTTGAAATGGGACGATTCTTGGGTCGGGTCACATCATTTATCGGACTCGCTACATGTAGTCTATAGGCAATTACCTCAGAAGCATTTCATACTTATGGGCTATTAGACATACAACTGCCTTCAGACTTTTGTCTTTAGTGCATTTGATTCATTTTGAGCATTTATTTCATTCCCTCGTGTCTTCCGTCTTGTCCTCAACAGCAGCTCCTTCCTCTGCCACTGATAAAGACACAACTCTCCTCTATTTTACTGCCAAACAAATTATACCAAATAAAAAGGTGTCAAAACAGGTCGTTTTTTCAGGAAAAGTTAATTCTTTCAAAGTTATGTTAGCAAGTCCTAGGTTAAATTATGTAAAATAATCCATACCGAGTACAAACAGTATATAGACATTTACCTGATCATTGGCTTTGTGTAGTGTGACGCATGAACTCCTGCACTGCCCAAGGTCAAAACAGATACATAATTAATACCTGAAAGAGAAATCTTCAATGAAGGTATATTCACAATGCCAGGTGAATCCATATTCAAATTAGTGGGAGTTCTGACCTTCCCAAAAAGGAAGTGTCTGTTCCCTTCTTCCCAGCACTTCAATGATACACAAGCTCACCCCCCAAAGCCAGTGATGGACCGATGGACTGCAGATGGTGGGTCACTAAAACTCCTGATGAGGTAATAAGAAAATGTATATATGTCATGACCAAAAAATATTTCATTTCAATTTAGTGAAGAAAAAAAATCTTCTCTTTCCCTTTTTAGCAATAACGGACTCATGCGTTCTACCTTAACTAGACTAAATAAAACTGCACTAAGGCCAACACCATAGAATGTATTTCTATTTCATTATATAAACCAAGGTTAAGCGAATTTATGTCTGCAGTTTTTACTCGATCCTTCAAGTACATCTGGGTTTCCAAGAGTCACGGCTGAGGTAAAGGTAAAGTGTACTGCAGGTCACACTGTCAGTTGACAAATGTATGCTGTTGAGTCTGAACCACAAGGCATGAAGACAATGAAACAAAGACATGTTTACAAGCCTTACAAGCTTTTAATAATAATGGTGCTCAGAGAATCTCCCCTACACTTTCTTATATACTCGCGATTATAAAAAAAAAAAAAGAGTAGACAGTTGTACACCAAAATAATTCAAATTGGTTTACACAGCACAATTTACAGTCCAGAAATGTAAAATAACGATCTACACGGTACGGTTTAATACTAAAGGTCTCACAATACCTGAATTGCTATTTTGGATAGTGGTTACAAGATTTACTATTAAAATAAAGTTAAGTTATTAGCCGACTACCAAGAAAAATACTTTAGGAGAAAGTGGTGAAAACATATAAACATTAACTCAATTAAACTATTCTGATTGTTATGGTTTTAAACAACAACAAGAGCAATAAATGCACTATTAAATATATTATTAGAGATATAGTAGTGCGGCACAAGGGGGGGTTGGACATATTTTAAACATGTCCACATGGCATAATGAGGAGCATGACATTTGAACTGCTAATACAAGAATCCCATGTAGTTCTCTATGTTTTATGCTGAACAGACAGGATGTTTTGTCGTTTGTCGTGGACGTTATATGACATAATTGAAACTAAATTGAAAATGCAATTGTGGTTTGATTGCTATATATTGTGTATCCTAATTTCTAACCTTTGTATTTTTGATGACACTCCTGAAAAGTGCCTGGGTTTGTAGGTAAACAGGCTCTTTTAGATGCCTGGTCTGGGTCTGAAGGGGCAACAGAGGGCATGGTGAACCCTGGGGGCACAGGCATCAGCCCAGGCCCCACTGTGCCACCTCCGGCTGATGCTCCAGGGCTGGGAGAGGAAGCAGCCAGCTTTTTCAACAAGGCTCCAAATGAGAAAACATAGCCTAGGCTTACACTTAAAAGAACAAAATAATGTTACGCACAATTGTCCCATCAAAACCCATGTGTAATCAGTGTTCAAGTTTAATGATGGTGCCATTAATAGCACTAAAAGCTAGATGATCTGTGTGTAGGTTTCCTATATACTTCTATTTGGCGCTTCCCGTCCTCTCCTCTGATCGTGGAACAATCGAGAAAGGCCAAGCGGTTCTCCTCAGAGTCTTCTCTTGTAAACCTGATATAAAGCTTTGGTCCACAACCTTGGTTTCGCTACGTTGATGATACATTTGTAACAATCAAGAACAAGAGCTGGAAGGCTTCTCGGAGCACATCAATGCAGTATTAGTAGTATACTATACTGTAAATCAACAACAATTAGTACTTGGGCAAGATCCAAAGCTGAAAACATTTGATTCTGTCAATTGATTGTCCAAACGAACCAGTGAAGAAAAGTAGTAATTGTTAAATAAACCATATTGTTTTTGTTTAATTGCATGGGTTCAGTTTGAGATCTACTTTCTTTGTCAGAAATGCATTTGTATTATGGACGCAAGAGCTGGGTGTTTTCATGATCATACGTTAAAATAACCCATCCATTTTTATCCGCTTTATCCGGGGCCGGGTCGCGGGGGCATCACTCTAAGCAGGGACTCCCAGACTTCCCTCTCCCCAGACCCAAGACATTTCTTCCAACTCCTCCGGGGGGATCCCGAGGCGTTCCCAGGCCAGCCGAGAGACAGTCCCTCCAGCGTGTCCTGGGTCTTCCCTGGGGCCTCTTCCCGGTTAAAATAACCCTTTTAATACATTATTATTTAAAAGGGACAGTATGTAAGATGTAAGATTTAGATTTAAAATTTCATAAATATTAACCTATATATACACACACCTTTGCCCAATAACATATTTGCACTGCAGATGCCGATATTTAGATTTGAAAATCTATAGCAAGGCTCAAAAATCTATCTTAAGTTAAAGTATTTCAAGTATTATTCGTTTTTTAAATTACTATTTTGTACACTGCACAGAAAAGAAACATGTGAAATACATAAACAATAAGTTGGAGTGAGATGAAGAACCGTATTTTGCGCACGAAAAGGTGCACCGGATTATTAAGCGCACCATCAGCTATCTGTGTACCATGTGTACTGGTCCATACATAAAACGCACCGGACGATAAAGCGCATAAGATAAACAAAAAAGACGGATAAGTCAGAGTCAGTTGAGCTTTATTAAACGCGTTCAACTCATTCAGATCAACAGTGTTTAACATCAAAACACACTCTGCTACCGCTAACAGACACGTTAGCATATCCAAATCAATTCTCAGTCAAGATCACTTGTAAACACGTAAAATACAACACAGTCTGATAACGCTAAAAGACAGTTAGCATGTCCACAACAACTCCAGCCTTGTTCAGTTGCAACACGTAAAATACAACACAATACACTCACTTTTTCAGTTCATTCCTCGTCATCAAATCCTTCAAATGCAGCTGAAGTACATCCCGCACAGCTATGACCAGACGTCCAGATTTATCTGGGACAGCCCCGATTGTTTACGTCCCGTGTTCCGGTGCATTTGTCCTGGTTTCACTGCTAAAAATCTCTTTGGTCATGTGATGCCGCATCTCGGATCCACGCGGCAGTTCAGTGACGATTCCGGCCTTCCTGCCTTCCGGCCTCTGACCACAGATGACTGATAATTTACCCCGTAAGCGCATTTCTTGTGATAATATAACAGCTCCAGATGTCTCGGCAGCAGCCATCTCGGGACCTTCCGGTTTGGGGTCCTTCATTTACCGGTAGGTGTCTGCGTTGTGCCTGACTGAAAATGTTGTTTACGTTTTGACAAAGTTTCGCGTGCGCCGCGTGTAGCAGAAGACTACCGTTCCTAGAATGCTTTGCACACATGTTGTTGGGACTTCCGGTTCCGAAGTACTGTAACTCTAGTCCCGCATCGCGTCTCAGGTCCCAAATCTTCTTTATACACCGTGTACCACACAAAATATCTTCGCGGTCAGTAAGCACAACCAGAAATAAACCATATATTAACAGTTTTTTACGATTGAATAAACACTAAAATCTAAAGTTCAGCCCAATTATCAAAACCTTACACTCAAGGAGCAAAACTCGGCCTCAGATCTGCACCAATGTAAACACAATAAGTCAGTTCACACTTTGTGCAAAACAACACACACAGTGATTTACAACACTGAGCACACTTGTATGTATTAAGACACAGAAGTTTATCAAAATGTCACTTCTTTGCAATTCTAAAGCACTGACTGTCAAATGACCACATGTTCCAATCCATTGAACACTGTCATCAGGCGCGCAAACACAAGATCGCTTAATTGTAGACACACCAATCAGGTTCAAGCACTATAAAAATGCAGCAGGTGAGTTCAGCAAATTGAACCAAAATGGAAGGAAGAGGAAGAGTGAGGATGAGAAGGAGGAAGAGGAGAAGGAGAAGAAGGAGGCAGAGGCCGTGCCAGAAGTCGAGGTAAAGGTAGAGGAAGAGGAAGACTTCAAGCAGGAGGAAGAGGGGGAGGAGTTTGGGAGGGTTCTTTTTTGTATTGGATGAAATGTAATGTTCATGAAAACTGGGAATTTTTTTCTTTTTCGCCATGTTGGCTTGAGTATATGGAAAAAAAAATAAATGACATGGTCAACAGCATTAGTCTTGTATCCTGTGTGGTGTCTACAGTGATGCACACAAGTGTGTTTAGTGTTCACTGTGTGTGTTGTTTTGCAAAAAGTGTGAGCAGACATTGTGTTTCCAGTTGTGCAAATCCGAGCGGTGTTTTGCAAATTCACGGTGTACTTCACCCATACGACTCTGTAGCTCCTCAGAAACAACGCTGCACACGGATCTCGAGTACTGACATTTATTAGCCTTTTTGCTGGTAAAACGCCGTGAAAACTACAGACAGAACAAATACAGTACATTTAGACGCTCCTCACAATCATTGTTAAATACAGTATAATACAAAAACAGCTACCTCGTGGCCGCCTGTCCCTGCGGAGGTCTTTTACGTGCTGGTACCATGTAAGTGCATTTCATGCTGTTTATGACAAAATATAGTTAGCATGACACAAATTCACATCAAACACATCAATTTATCGTACAAAGGTTACCTTGTTCATTGGGCTGGGCTAGCTATTGCTTGTGCTGCCTTCACCGTGGCACTGGCTCTGCCTTTCCTGCATGTGTGGGTGTGTGGTAATCAATCCCACCTGTGCTCTAATCAATCCCACCTGTGCTCTAATCAATCCCACCTGTGCTCTAATCAATCCCACCTGTGCTCTAATCAATACCACCTGTGCTCTAATCAATACCACCTGTGCTCTAATCAATCCCACCTGTGCTCTAATCAATCCCACCTGTGCTCTAATCAATCCCACCTGTGCTCTAATCAATACCACCTGTGCTCTAATCAATACCACCTGTGCTCTAATCAATCCCACCTGTGCTCTAATCAATCCCACCTGTGCTCTAATCAATCCCACCTGTGCTCTAATCAATCCCACCTGTGTCAGTAGTCTTACAATAATAAATATTTGAGCGTGTGAATAATAATAACAATAATCTTAACGAAAACAATTTCTATGAAACAAAAAACGCATTTACCATTTACTGACAGTTACAGACTCTATGCACTTAGAAGCAGGATTAGCCAAAAGTGTTTAAGGTTTTCAACAGCAGTGTGTAACTGGTGTGTAACTGGTGTGTAACTGGTGTGTAACTGGTGCAAACATAGTTAAGTCATATGCAACATGTGTGTTTCATATGGTAAGAAAATATGGTTTTGATCAATTAGTGTAGAGTTTTTACAAGAGTGTTTCATTTTGCAATGGAGCTAAGGTGTTTTGCTAATTGAGTTTGTGGTTGTGCTAATTGTGTGTAGTGTTTTGCTAAACAAAACAAAACAATCAAAATTGTGTTTATTCAATCGTAAAAAACTGTAAGCGCACCGGACTATTAAGCGCACGCACGGCTTTTGACTTTAACGACTTTAACGTGCGCCTTATAGTGCGGAAAATACGATATATAAAATGATTGAATACCACCCCCATTATTTCTAACACAAATTACAAATGCAAATGCAGTTTATCTGTCCTAAATAAAGTCTGCTGCAGAATAGAGTTTTCATGATGATCAACTATCAATAAAGACATATTACTTCTTTGTGATTTGAATGTTTTTTTCCCTGTTGTGTGAAGCACTTTGAATTGCCTTGTGTATGAAATGTGCTCTACAAATAAACTGGCCTTGCCTTACACAATTACAATCATTCATTTAATCTCTTTAGCAATTGAAAATTCTTCATTAGGCCCGAGCGCCACAAGCTGGCGAGAGGCCTACTAGTTGTGTAAGGCAGCAAAAGTGCACACACAGTGCATACGAAATCAAGCGCAAAGCGCTGGCCTGTTTCCAAACACTCATTAACGCTCTCCTCCACTCATTCATGTCCCATGCATACTAATTAGTAGAAGGAAAATTGAACTATAGTTGTGAAATGTGCGCGAAGCGCTCGTTTGCGCTAAGTAGCTCACAAATGCGTTCCCCAACTTTGTTTCTTGATAAGCATATAATGCATACGAGGGCCAATAACACAAAGTGGGCAGTGCTCAAAAATAACAAAAGTGCCCGTCAGTGACCAGGGACCCACAACATGATGCAGCAAAACGAAAATGTATAGTTTATGATATTTGAAAAATAAATGGGAAGTATATCTTCTTCTTCTTCTTCTTCTTCTTCTTCTTCTTCTTCTTCTTCTTCTTCTTCTTCTTCTTCTTCTTCTTCTTCTTCTTCTTCTTCTTCTTCTTCTTCTTCTTCTTCTTCTGTCAGTATCTCACATGGTTAAAGTCAGTATTGCACTTGGGTATTACAGTATACACATGTTTAGGACTAACAGTGTTTGTTATAAAGTCTGACAGCAGCAGGAAGGAAAGACCTACGAAACCTCTCCCTCCCACAGCGAGGGTGGATCAGTCTCTCACTGAAGCTGATCTCCAGAGCGGACAGAGTGTCCTGCAGGGGGTGAGACTCATGGTCCAGCATAGATGTGAATCTAGCCAGGACCCTCCTGTCCCCCACCTCCTGCACCGAGTCCAGAGCACAGCCCAGGACGGAGCTGGACTTCTTGATGATTTTATCCATCTTCTTCCTCTCCCTCTCAGGTACTTGTATGAGTCACTCTCTCAATGTCCCTTCCCAGGATGTTCACTGGTGAGGGGGCAGTGGAGTGGCGTCTGCGGAAGTCCACCACCATCTCCTTGGTCTGTCCTCGGTCTGTCCCGCTTTGATGAGGAGGTGGTTCCGCTGACACCAGTCCACACCAGTCCAGTCTTCTTCTTCTTCCTCTTCTTTCTTCTCGAGACCTACTCCCATATTTTCACCCAGTGAACATTGACAAAAAGTCATTCCTTTTTTTTTTATTCAAAAATTGAACGCGTCAGAGCCACCAAATGTACAAAAAATGCATTGTGAGAAGGCTGTGGCTGGAGAGCCGCGGCGCGGTCAAATTGCCGCGCAGTTTCAGGGACCGCGGCATTTCCCTTATAGCCCATTATAGCCTCATGGCTAACCTTAACCTTAACCCTAACCTTGACCCGGCGCAGTCTTAAACGGCGCTAAACCGCGGTCAAATAGCGGTGCAGTTTCAGGAGCCGCGGCGCGCGGCCGGCACAAAAATAACATGGCTTTTTTTGGCCGCGCGCCACGGCACTGCAGACACTCCCTTGTGAGAAAGGAAATGGCCAGATAAAATCTGATTGTAGAATCATGAAATTTGGCGCAGAGGTAGATTGTGATAGTGGAAGTAAAATATTACGGCAGCCACCCAACCAAATGTCGGTCATATTGGATCCAAATTTGTCAGATATTCGGCAGTAGATACAATAAAAGGAGGGAAATTAAGATAAGATAAGTCCCACATGGGGAAATTTCATTGGTGCAACGCAGGAAGATACAGAGGTAGATACAGAAGAACAGAACAGATCACTTATAGGAAGTCTGAAAAACACTTTCAGTAGAAGATCTCCTATAAATAAAAACTCCCATAGACAAATAAATAAATAAATACATAAATACCATTGCATGTGATCATGACAGTAATTGCACATGAATATGTGTCACGACGGCACATGGATTGCACATGAATTTCACAGTAATTGCACATGAATTGCACATGAATTCCAACAGCAATTGCACATATGACGGAATTGCACATCAGTATTAGGTTAGGTCAGTATTGCGAGTGTTCAGCACTAACAGTGTTTGTTATAAAGTCTGACAGCAGCAGGAAGGAAAGACCTGCCAAACCTTTTCTTCACACAGCGAGGGTGGATCAGTCTCTCACTGAAGCTGCTCTCCAGAGCGGATAGAGTGTCCTGCAGGGGGTGACACTCATGGTTCAGCATAGATGTGAATCTAGCCAGGACCCTCCTGTCCCCCACCTTAAATTGGGGCGCGTTAGCTGCGGTGGCGTGGCAAGAGCCGATCATTATAATTATACTTGAACGACCTTGGGTTTATAGAATGTATTATTTCCTTACCACACTTGAGTATATGTAAAATATTTTCTGTATTAATTGTAATGTCTATGTCTATGTGTTGGCCACTGTCCAGGTTGTACCCCGCCTAAGGCCCGAAGTCACTGGGATAGGCTCCAGTCACCCGCGACCCCAAAAGGGAACAAGCGGTAGAAAATGGTTGGATGGATGGAATTTAAAAATCTTCTTGGTTATAGAATTTTTTTTGTATATCACTTGTGGAAGGTTATTACTTGCTTTATACATGATTTGAGCTGTAAAAAAAAGTAAAGTACTATATCTGTAAGTTTCAATAACTTTGACTGAACAAACAAAGGATGTGTATGTTCCTGATGCACAGCCTTTTGTAGGACTTGTATTGTTATGATCCTGGTGGCAAAAACCCAAACACAGTCCGGATAAAGGCAAAGTAGAGTTTATTTAGCAAAGATTCAAAATTCCAAAAGGTCAAAACAGAAAAGCACCAACTTAGCTCAGGTAGACAGGCAGGAAAACAAAGCAGGAGCAGCATCAAACGACGAACTGGCACTGAACAAAGGGAAGACTGAGCTTAAATACACCCAGAGAAGCAGGTGCAACGACATATCAAAGTCTAAAGAATAAAGCCTAAAGAATAAAGCTGTTAAACAGCGTCTCAGCAGAGAGCTTTAAGTACCAGCGCTTTGGACATATTGCAGCGGTCTGTAGAGGGAAGCAAAGATGTGGTAAATGTGCAGGAGACCACGAGTATGGGAAGTGTGACGTGGGTGCAAAACTGAAGTGCTGTAACTGTGGGGAAGAACATAGCTCTGCCTTCGGGGGATGCAGGTTTAGCAAAAGAGCTGCTGAGGTGCAGAAAATAAAGGTCTCTCAAGGTATATCCTATGCAGATGCAGTCAAGAAAGTTTCAAGTAACGAGTTTAGAGTAAATACAGAGAGGGGAGCCAGCGCTGCTCCCAGCCAGGGCGAAATGAGAAAGGCCAGCGTGGCTCCCAAGAAGTGTGAAGGTTTCAAGAGTGGAGGTCCCAAGTGTGCAGGTTCCAGAATTAATGAGAATACCCTGGTTGTGGATAGAGAGGATTTTGTACTCTTTATGGTGGATGTTGTAAACTGTGCTGCTCAGACTCAAAGCAGAACTGAAAGGATCAGGATCATTGCTAAAGCTGCAGGGAGATTCCTTGGAACAAAGGAGCTTGATTGGGCAGATATAGAAAACAGGCTAAAGGCGCTAAATGGGAGTCGGAGTGATGGGGGTCTGCTTGTGGGGAGTCAGAGTGATCAGAGTGACGAGATGGGGGTGGGGGTGGTCTCCTGTCCTCGCCCAGTTGTTGTTGTTGTTGTTGTTTTATGGCGGTTGGCATCCGAGTGTTGCATTACCGCCAGACTTTATTCCTCAGACGTTTCGTAGTCCTCAGACTCTGTCGTAGTCCGTAAAAGTACTCCTCCCATTGCTTTGGCGTTACAAAGCCCATGAGGTCATGATGTGTTTTTGTGACTAGAATAGTTGTTGTGTCAGAGACCAACCGGCTTTATTCCAGGGAGACTCTTCTTCACCTTCCTCGCCCTCTTTGACGTTCGGTGCTTTGGAAGTACAAAGCCCATGAGATCATGGGACGTCTTTGTTGTTTTACAAAGCCCATGAGGTCATGGGACGTCTTTGTCGTTTTATCCTTTAGAAGTCCTTCTTCCATCACTTTGGCGTTTCTAGGCCCAGTCTCGTAGACGCACGGCTACCAAGCAGCGACATCAGTGGACATATTAAAGCCTATAGAATGAAGCCTAAAGAATAAAGCTGTACGGTGGAAGCACTGAACGTCAAAGAAGGAGAGGAAGATGAAGAAGAGTCTCCCTGGAATAAAGCCGGTCGGTCTCTGAAACAACAACTATTCTAGTCACAAAGACATATCATGACCTCATGGGCTTTGTAACACCAAAGCAATGGAAGGAGTACTTTTACGGACTACGACAGAGTCTGAGGACTACGACAAAGTCTGAGGAATAAAGTCTGGTGGTAATGCAACACTTGGATGCCAACCGCCATAAAACAACAACAACAACAACAGGATACTAACGTGTATGTCCTTTTTCTGACGAGTGATAAGTGGTTTGAAAAAAGTGTATTTCCCGAGATCTCCACAGTAACTGAAATAAGGTAAGATTTAACTTTTCACTTTGGGAAAAATATTCACATGTGTATTTTTCTTGGACATACAGCAAAATAATTTGCAGCATGATTATATAAACGTACAGCCATATTTTAGCCAAAATTGTCATTTATTTATTTATGATATATTTTATTAATTACTAGTGCAAAATTGACTAGTATTGACTAATTAAATTCAAATCTGACAAAAATGAATCATGATTGAAAACAGACCTTCATTAATTGCAGTTAATCACACTCATACGTCGTAAGGCGCTGGTACAGCTAGCAGCCCGGTGTAAACGCTCTCTCTTTTTTCTCACACTTATTGTGCTTTATCTCCTATTTTTCGTGTTGTTGTGACGTGAGCTAGCTCCCCCCGATCGGGACACGCACTGGAATCGCTTTAAATTAACTTGTTTTGACTTTATTCGGCTGGATTGAGTGTTTTCGTCGTGTCGTGGCGATGTGTCTTGGCTCTGAGTCCCCCGGCTCCGGCCCCGCCCCCCGGCCGGCGCCGTACCGCATTTACACAAAGGAACTCATGAAACTGCGGAGAAAAGTCGTCTTACCCGGAGATCGTCACGTTATCCCGGCGGACATCCTAAGGAAAACGCAACGAGGCAGACGGGCTGGACATAAACTCCGAGAGAAGAGAGGAGGAAACAGGAAGTCGGTTCCCGCCGTAGTCATGGGTAACGTGAGGTCCCTTCAAAATAAAATGATGGAAATAGCGAGCCTCATGCGGTCCCAGAGGATTTATAGGGACAGCAGCGTCTTGATTTTCACAGAGACCTGGTTAACAGCAGAAATGCCAGACTCTATTGTAGGTTTGGACAATTTTCATCTGATGCGGGCGGACAGAACGAGAGAATGCGGGAAGAAAAGAGTGGAGGTCTGGCGGTGTATGTGAACACGAGCTGGTCCAAACCCGAACACTGCACAGTGAAGGAGCAGCTATGTAACAGGGATACTGAACTATTGGCTATTGGCATGAGGCCATATTATCTTCCCCGGGAGTTCTCACATGTGATTTTGATCGCAGTCTATGTGGCCCCGTCTGCCAATGCTGAAAATGCTTGTGAAGCACTGCTCTCCTGCACTTGTAGGCTGCAAACACAGCACCCACAGGCTCTCTTCCTCGTCTCTGGTGACTTTAACCACGCTTCTCCCTCTTCTGTTCTACCAACATACACCCAGTATGTTACCTGCCCCACCAGGAACAATAGAACATTGGACTTGTTTTTTGCCAACACCAAGGAGGCTTATTCCTCTTCCCCCCTCCCTCCCCTGGGCAGCTTGAACCACAACCTTGTACATCTAAGGCCTGTGTATGAACCCATCGTGCGCAGGCAGCCTGTGGTGTCCCGTGAGGTGAGGTCTGCTGAGAGCGAAGAGGCTCTGAGGGACTGCTTCAGCACCACTGTCTGGACTGAGCTTTCTGACCCACATGGGGAGGACATCAACACCATCACAGAGTGCATCACGGACTACATCAACTTCTGTTTTGAGAACATTGTTCCCTCCCGGACGGTGCGGTGTTTTCCAAACAGGCCATGGATTAATCGTGAACTGAAGGCTCTGCTGAAGGAGAAGAAGAGAGCCTTCAGGTCAGGGAACAAGGAGGAGCTGAGGACTGTGCAGAAGGAGCTGAGGAGGAAGATCAGGCAGGCTGAAGCCGGCTACAAGAGGAGGATGGAGGAGCAGCTGCAGCAGAAGAACATTCAGGGAGTGTGGAGGAGCCTGAAAACCATCTCGGGCTTCAAAATCCCCCCTGCCCAGACAGAGGGGGATCTACAGTGGGTGAATGATTTAAATGCTCACTTCTTGAGGTTTGATCGGTCACCCGCCCCTCCCCCTGCACAGCTGCATGCTCCCTCTTCCACAGCTGGACAATGCCCTGCATCTGTTCCTCTTCGCTTATCTGCCCCGGACCATCAGCTCCCCACTTCGCCTGAACTCACCCATCCCCCCAGCACACACTCCCCCTGCCAACCACTGACTGTCACAGCAGCACAGGTGAGGAGTGAGCTGAAGAGGTTAAAAGTGAGGAAGGCAGCAGGACCTGATGGCATCAGCCCCAGGCTCCTTAAGTCCTGCGCAGATGAACTGTGTGGAGTTATGGAGCATGTCTTCAACATGAGCCTGAAGCTGAGGGTGGTACCACAGGTCTGGAAGACCTCCTGTCTGGTACCTGTGCCTAAGACACCGCGCCCCAAAGACCTCAACAGCTTCAGGCCAGTGGCTCTCACGTCCCACCTGATGAAGACACTGGAGCGGCTGGTCCTGGACCACCTCCGCTCCACCGTGAGCTCAGCCATGGACCCGCTGCAGTTTGCATATCAGTCTGGCATCGGAGTGGAGGACGCCGTCATCTCCCTGCTGCACCGCTCTCTCTCTCACCTGGAAAAGCCTGGCAGCTCTGTGAGGATTCTGTTCTTCTATCTTTCCAGCGCCTTCAACACCATCCACCAGCCGCTGCTCCTGAGGGACAAGCTGGAGACGGCTGGTGTGGAGTATGATCTGGCAGAGTGGATCCTGGACTACCTCACAGACCGACCCCAGTTTGTGAGAGCCCGGAACTGTGTCTGACACTCGGACCTGCAGTGTGGGGGCGCCCCAGGGCACTGTCCTCGCGCCCTTTCTCTTCACCCTTTACACTGCAGACTTCAGACATGACACGGACAGCTGTGTCCTGCAGAAGTTCTCTGATGACTCTGCCATCATCGGACTCATCACGGACGACGATGACGCGGAGTACAGAGGACTGGCGCAGGACTTTGTGGACTGGTGTCAGCGGAACCACCTCCTCATCAACGCGGGGAAGACCAAGGAGATGGTGGTGGATTTCCGCAGACGCCACCCCACTGCCCCCTCACCAGTGAACATCCAGGGACGGGACATTGAGAGAGTGGACTCATACAAGTACCTGGGTGTTCATCTGAACCACAAACTGGACTGGACTCATAACACAGACGCACTGTACAGGAAGAGCCAGAGTCGGCTCTACCTCCTGAGGACACTCAGGTCTTTTGGAGTGACAGGGCCACTCCTGAAGACCTTCTACGACTCTGTGGTGGCATCAGCCCTCCTGTACGGTGTGGCCTGCTGGAGCAGCAGCATCACAGAGAGGGAGAGGAGGAAGCTGGACAGAGTCATCAAGAAGTCCAGCTCCGTCCTGGGCTGTGCTCTGGACTCGGTGCAGGAGGTGGGGGACAGGAGGGTCCTGGCTAGATTCACATCTATGCTGGACCATGAGTGTCACCCCCTGCAGGACACTCTCTCCGCTCTGGAGAGCAGCTTCAGTGAGAGACTGATCCACCCTCGATGTGTGAAGGAAAGGTTCCGTAGGTCTTTCCTTCCTGCTGCTGTCAGACTTTATAACAAAAACTGTTAGTACTGAACACTCGCAATACTGACCTAACCATGTGCAATTCTGTCATATGTGCAATTGCTGTTGGAATTATGTGCAATTCATGTGCAATTACTATGAAATTCATGCGCAATCTATGTGCTGTCGTCAAAATAATACATCATATTAGCAGCATAAACACCAGACCATATTTAACAACTGTAGAATACAAATACAAAATACTATTACTACTAATACTATTACTCCAATTAATGAATGCAGCAATTAAGCAATATTACTTTGACTTTACTTTGTATTTACTTAATGCCAAATACATCACACCACAACATAACACTTAAGTTATTTCATTCATATTTACACCCAGAAAAGACCACGCTGACCCTGCCCCTTTAACACGCGGCCACGCCCGCAGCACATTAACCATCACAACATCGCACGTGGCCCCAGCTTAAAACAGTTCAAATAAAGCCAGCAATCTTACCGGCTTCAATGTTCACATGTGGATACACGGTTCTGCAGCTCGACACGTACGAGGCGCTCCTGTCTCTCACACGTACGAGGCGCTCCTGTCTCTCACACGTACGAGGCGCTCCTGTCTCTCACACGTACGAGGCGCTCCTGTCTCTCACACGTACGAGGCGCTCCTGTCTCTCACACGTACGAGGCGCTCCTGTCTCTCACACGTACGAGGCGCTCCTGTCTCTCACACGTACGAGGCGCTCCCGTCTCTCACACACGTACAATGCGCTCCTGTCTCACACACGTACGAGGCGCTCCTGTCTCTCACACGTACGAGGCGCTCCTGTCTCACACACGTACGAGGCGCTCCTGTCTCTCACACGTACGAGGCGCTCCTGTCTCGCACACGTACAAGGCGCTCCTGTCTCTCACACGTACGAGAAGGTACGAGGCGCTCCTGTCTCTCACACGTACGAGGCGCTCCTTTCTCTCACACGTACGAGGAGGTACGAGGTGCTCCTGTCTCTCACACGTACGAGGCGCTCCTGTCTCTCACCCGTACAAGGCGCTCCCTTCTCACACACGTACAAGGCGCTCCTGTCTCACACACGTACAAGGCGCTCCTGTCTCTCACAAGTACGAGGCGCTCCTGTCTCTCACACTTACGAGGCGCTCCTGTCTCTCACACGTACGAGGCGCGATGTCTCTCACCCGTACGAGGCGCTCCTGTCTCTCACACGTACAAGGCGCTCCTGTCTCTCACAAGTACGAGGCGCTCCTGTCTCACACACGTACAAGGCGCTCCTGTCTCTCACAAGTACGAGGCGCTCCTGTCTCTCACACGTACGAGGCGCTCCTGTCTCTCACAAGTACGAGGCGCTCCTGTCTCACACACGTACAAGGCGCTCCTGTCTCTCACAAGTACAAGGCGCTCCTGTCTCTCACACGTACGAGGCGCTCCTGTCTCTCACAAGTACGAGGAGGTACGAGGCGCTCCTGTCTCTCACACGTACGAGGCGCTCCTGTCTCTCACACGTACGAGGCGCTCCTGTCTCTCACACGTACGAGGCGCGATGTCTCTCACATCTTTCAACTAATTTCGCCGGCTTCCACTTCGGGGCAGACATGTGCCGTGCGTCACTATATAGGGTCCGGGTGCGCTATTGACAGCGGCGCATGGCAGTGTTTACGTCTTTTCCAGCGTGAATTTCACGATCTATGGAAGGTTTACGATGGTCTAGATTCTAGAACAAAAATTATATAGTATGTGAGTGCTACATTTTGTATGAGTCCAGAACCGAATCACAGGGGTTTCTGCTTTTTTTGGACTTGGACCGAAATCCAGTCCAGATCAGGTCCGTCGTACCGGTACACATCCCTAATATATACTATATAATTTAATATACATATAATATTGTAAATATATATATATATATATATATATATATATATATATATATATATATATATATATATATATATATATATATATATATATATATATAATTAATATGTATAAACTCGCTGCCGTGAAAATGTTCCATGAAGTAGTTTAAAAGTTTGTGCTGTTTGTGAGGAAGAGGTGATGTAGTTAGAGGCGTGCTCTTCGCGGAGGCTCGTACGCCGCGGTCGTGAGGGGGGCGAGGGCCTTTATTGCCGCGTGCGGCTTTAATTATCTTTAGCATCTGTTCCGATGTACTTTTATTTATTTATATTTTACTTTCCAACTCCCTTTGCAGCTCATCACAGCCAACTCAGTGTTTGCGTTTAATCCAAATTCTAAACCTTTTTCAATAGAAGGCATTTTTAGATTCTCTGGGTGGAGTCTGCATGTTCTCCCCGTGTTACCGTGGGCTCTCTCCGGGTTCTCCGGCTTCCTCCCACCGTCCAAACACATGCATGCGTGTTAGGTAAGATTGCTGACTCTAAATTGGCCCTAGTGAATGAATGTGAATGTGAGAGTGACGTGTCTGTAATGTCTATGTCTCTGTGTTGGCCCTGCGACAATCGCACCGTTTTTACGTTACAGCCAGTGCCTCTATCTGCTTTGAAGCTTCAGGGATAAGAGCAGTGCGTCCAAACGCACCAGTGCACATGAAGCATACTCGTGGACTTATTCTAGTTTATGCAGCACTTGAACATATTTGTGTTTTCCCACATCTTTGAAATTATGTTATTCTTTTGATCCAGTCATGGCTCCCAGACCTGATCACTCCTGCGCTCTCGGTATGTCCTTGTTATCTTAAACTCTTTTTCATACTAAACTTTATGCCATTTATTTTGTTGCCACTTGTACAGACACATGATGGTTCTTGTAGACAACTCTCCAAGCAGTAAAGATGTGGCTATACGCCCTGCCTATTCTACCGTGGATTTGATGAATGATGAGAAAGATGAAGAGGACCATTGGGACCTGCCGGAGCTGAAAGACACAGGGTTGAAGTGGTCAGGTGAGCGCCTTCACTCCCGGTCTCGGAAACAGAAACGATGGGGCTTGAACCAGTGTTTCTGTGCAGAGTTGGACACCAGAGGGAAGATCATGCAAGTCCTGACTGGACTTCTGAAGTTTGTCACTCTACTCGGGCTTCTCTACTTGTTCATTTGCTCCCTGAACATTCTGAATTCTGCGTTCCAACTGGTCGGAGGTAAAACCATGACGACTGCTCAGTATGAACACTGTAATTCTATCATAGAAATAGTGCAAATTGCAAGACCAAGCCACAATTATAGTACAATTAAGTTATGTTTAACAAAGTCAGTGACAATAAGAGATTCTGCTGATGTTTTTTCATATTAATATTTTATAAAATAATATCCACCACTTAAACTTCAAACTCATGTCTGATTAAATAATAGAACTTTATGCCAGTCATTATGCATGCGTTACTTGATCTTTGCCCTTTGCTGAAGTCACGTGAGACAAGGATGATCTCAACGGTTTGAACATTGTATATCTATATTAGCCAAAGTGAAACGTGACTGTACTTTCTAAATGTCAAAATTGTATTGAGCGAATTGCAATCTAACTTTGTTATCTTGAAATCAGGGCTATCAAGATTATTTGGTAAATGTAATAAGTACAACATCATTATTGTGACAAACCCTTATCATTTTCCAAAAAACTTCTGGTGAAAAAGAGCCTCAATTCAAACTGAAGCTGTTCCTGAACCTTTGGAGCTCAACAATTAGACTGGACTCTTTGTGAGACTCTGTAGTTGTAGCTTCTGTTGTCAGACTTACACTGTCGCACAGAGAAATCAGATTTCAAGTCCCATTTTCTGTGGTAAATATATGAAGAGTGAAGCTGCTGGTGGAGGTTTGGTCTGACAGACAGTAGACTGAGGATTTGTTGTGTTTTGTCAATTCCTTTTTCAAAGCTGAAACTATTTTCACCAAAAATGAGTTTTAGGGATTTGTAATAAAGTAAGAAAAAAGTATAGGCGGAATCCATATGAAAGTCGATTAAATTCAAGTTTTGAGCACAAACGGAGCCTGATTCATCCCAAAAGTTTGATTCGACTGAAAATAAGTAGGTTACAGCTTTCTTTTAATATTTTGCATTTACAGGAGCTTGGTAGATAATGGAATGACTTAAATCTATAGTCTTGAATGTATGTATTTTTTCATTCACAAAGTTAAAGTTAAACTGCTCTCAAACTTGTATAGGAATAGTAATGTGTTAGACCATGGGGATTAAAGACGTTAAAGGTTTCACTCTCATTTGATTATACGTTATAAAGAGCTGCTCCGCTGTTACCAGTTGAGCTAACACCTGAGCTAAATTTATCTTCTGGGATGGAAGGTAACAACTGGAAGGGCTTAAGGAGGAAGGGTTTAAGGGTTTGTGTGAACCTCTCTAGACTTTTCTGTTTCGTCGAGTTTGACCCGTCTCCTTTACGCAAGTACAAAACGGCTCTACTTCAGTCCTCTTTCTTATTTATGACTTAACTAACAGTTGTTTAGTCACGTTCAGTAATCGTGAAGCTTGTTTTTTCTCACAATAATCGTAACATTTGATCTCGACTTCAACATTATATAGTGAATCTTTTCTTATCTGCAATGGTAAGTAAAGTCAGTGTGGCCAGGAATAGCCTTGGTTGTCCTTTTGTGTTTCTGATGTTCAAATGCTGTGCTCCATCAGGCAAAGCTGCGGGTGACATCTTCCAGGAGAATGCAGTGCTGGCAAACCCTGTGGCCGGACTGGTCATCGGGGTCTTAGTCACCGTCCTGGTCCAGAGCTCCAGCACCTCCTCGTCCGTCGTGGTCAGCATGGTCTCCTCCGGATGTGAGTATATCTATGCTTAATCGGAACATTTTTGGTTTATTTAGCGCGACAACAGAAGAAGCAACAGCTGCAACCGTTGTTAGAGTCACCAGTGTAAGAGCTGAACAACTGGCAGCAACTCCCACACTTCAACTTCTGCTTTTACTACTTCGTTCTGCTACTTCTGTTCATATCTCATATTACTACTACTACTACTACAGCTCATGACAAGTTCAGGTTTGATTTACAAAACAGCTCATATTCTTGGTTTGATAATAATACAGCCACATATTTAATTATAGACCTGATTCGATCCCAAAACTTCAGAGCTATAGCATTTGAATTAGATTTGCATTCCACCAGGAAAGTATTTGGACAGCTGCACATAAACTGCATTTGGGACAAACTGAGACTTAACTTTAAAATAAACCTGAAAAAGAACTGGACTAAAGCAAGACTGGAACAGGACTAAAGGAAGTCTGCACCAGGACCAAACTGAGCTCAAACCAGGACAAATGTGAACTATACCGCGTCCTGTTTTTCATAAATATCTGATAATAATGCATTATTCCCACGGCGCAGTGCTGGAGGTGAAGTCTGCCGTCCCGATCATTATGGGCGCTAACATCGGGACATCAGACATCACAACACTATTGTGGCCATGATGCAGGCCGGGGACAGGAACAAGTTCAGAAGGTACAATTCACTCCACTCTGCTCTTTCCACACGCACTTTCCTCTGTTTATCAAAGATTTATTAAGAGACTGAATAAATGTAGATAATTATTAATGAATAGTTAATAACATGTTATTTATGGTCACTATCTTATCCACGGTATCACTTTGATGCTCACGTTATACTCAAATTTCTAACCTGAGTTGATATGTCCCCTGATCATTCAATCTTTCCCATGATCTGTTATCACTTCACCTGCCCGTGGTCATAACGTTTCGTCCGATTGCGCGCGTTTGTGATTTCCAGGGCGTTTGCCGGGGCCACGGTGCACGACTTCTTTAACTGGCTGTCGGTGCTGATCCTGCTGCCGTTGGAGGTGGCCACGGGAGCCCTGTACAAGCTCACGGCTCTGATCATCGACTCGTTCAACATCGAGAGCGGAGAGAACGCCCCCGACCTGCTCAACGTGATCACCAACCCGCTCACCAACTCCATTGTGAAGGTTAGAGCGAGCACTGAGCTCAGAGCACGTCTACGTCCTCAGGTAACTGTGCTGTCCAGTCAGACTAACACCTCTGTCGTAGCTAAGTGAGGATGAGTCGCTTTGGCAAACAAACACAGACATAGAAGTGCAGATTGTGAAAAGAAAGCACAAAAGGTTTGGGTCCATTGTAAAATTTGAAGTCCAGTAGACAGGATTTTGTTAATTTTATGGTATTACTTCGACTATAACAACCGCTATTGCGAGGAATCAGCAATATATCGCTATCCGTATCGTATTAACCGATTTTCACCAATGTCGGGAATCAACCAAACATTTTTTGCAGCAATATTTTCTGCGTGTCATGCCATTCGTATTTCTGAACAGTGTATTGTTAACACAATCTTGTAATCAAGTGAAAAGTTAATTTGTAATTGTTACGTCAACTAAAGCGCTATTTGAAGGCCTGGCAATAGATTTAAATGTCCAAGTATTGGCAAGTATCGGTTATCGGCCAAAGCATCATTATCGGCACAAAAAATATCATTATCCCGAACTATTACTGCCATTACCACAACCTCGGTATCTTTAAAATGTTACTGTACATACAACAGCCAGCACACTCTATCCAGCATATTGTGTCTATATTGAGTAATTTAGTCAATCCTTTTTTATATTCTTGCCATATTTTTAATATTTTCCAATCATTATAGTTGTTTCACGTTGCACCTTGTCGCCAGAGCAAGTTTCTGATTAAAACGCTTGCCAAATGTACAATGCAGTGTACAAGATTTACTATGGTAACTCCCCAAAACAAGGACAGGAGGACCGACTGAGACACCATGATTATAATAATTCACATTTTGATCTTTTCTCCCGTACAGCTGGACAAATCTGTCATCACTGGTATTGCCACCGGAGACCCAGAAGCCAGGAACAAGAGTCTGGTCAAGCGCTGGTGCAAAACCTTCTCTAACACGGTGAGCATGACGACGGCAGCACAAATACCTATGCTGCTGTAGTCACGGTGTTGCATTGGGAGCTCACTTTGAATGACTCCTATTGCCACTGCGCTAATGCTATTGTTGGCCTTGTACGTTGTGCAGTGATTGTTTTGTGTTAGATCATACTTTCCTCTGTCGTTTCATGAAAGGGCTAATTTGTGGCAATTTAAAGCTCATATCTTATTATTATTTACCACCACGTCTGTGTTTTGCGCTGAACAGTCTTTAACTGCGTGTCCTCAGTCTGTCAGTAATGTGAGGGTGTACAACTGCACTGCCGGCTCCTTGTGCTGGGAAGAGGGCAACCTGACCTGGACACAGATCAACAACATCAATACCATCAACCTGGAGAGATGTAAGTGTGTTTGACAAAGTTTTACCCGATCTACCAAAGTAAAGGAAACATGAGGAGATGAGATGGTCATTAACAAGGCCAGTTCTTATCCTGATGCTCTGGAGTCCAAACAAAGCCTACCTTTGAGTGTGTTACTCAGCTAATGCCGCGCTGCGATCTCGCTTGCCTGGTCAATATCACGATTCAGACTCCAAGCAACGGGAAATATGAAGCAAGCCACATTTTGCGCAAAACATCTTCAAGTTTTCTTCAGTGTATTTGGAGAGAGACGCTTATGTTGAGCTGGTGACACGAGCCAAACAATGAGTTAGCGACCCCCTAACATTGATGAATGTCATACATGGGAAAAATAGACGCGATCGGCTCGGCCCGAACTCCAATAAAATCGAGGTTGTGAGAACGCCCGTCGCAACAGTTAAAAAAAAAAAAAAACTGAAACTCTTAATCTTTGGCCTAGGCACATGAAACTTGGGACAGTGATAGAGCTACCTTTAACCTCTGACCTGTGACGAGTAAAACGTACCTGGCAGCATCACTCTATGATAAACAGGAAGTCAGCCATGTCGAATCAAAGTGGCACCGCCACGCTTGACTTTTTTTTTTCAAAATCGTACTTGTCCTAGGTTTTTTGTCCGATCGAGGCCAAAACAACACCTTTTGCATTTAAAGACATTGAAATTTAATATATATTCAAAAGAATGTTGATATTCATTACGGTCTCCGCGTAACATGCCCTCAAAAAAAGCTTCATTTCCTGTTTTTTCAAGGACAAGTCACACCTATTGGAATTGATCTGCGGAGCTCATATTTCACTCACTAATGTGTTTTTATGATCTGATTGGAAATAAATACTCATGTAACAAATTTACTCTATAGCGCCCCCTACCCATTGTGTGAAAAACTCAACATTGTCTGATTTGTTTGAAACTCATGGTTTATATTCTCCTCGAGACGCCATGAAAAAGTGCATTAAAGATATTGTGTATTTTCACAATTGGCCAGCAGGGGCGCAATGAATGCCTTCACTTCCTCGTCCTCTTATTTTGATGGGACATTTCCTCTTGTGCCGCGGGCTTAGCATTAGCGTTAGCGTTAGCATTAGCGGTGGGTCTCTGTTGCTAGGTGACGGCGGTACAGGGAGGAGGGGGTGCAGCCAGGTCACCGAGGCTCTCTCTCTCCCTTTCTCCCTGCTCAGGTCAGTGCAGAAGGACCTGGATCACCTGTGACACTTACAAAATAAAGGCCTCTGTGTTTTACAGATACAGAAGGAGTTTTATTTTGACATAGACTGACAGTGACAGATGATAGCCTAAAGAACTTGTTAAAAGTCCTATGTTTATTTCTGATGTTATTTTATACAAAAATATTATTATGACCACACCCCCAGACTAACCCTATGGCCACCATAGTCCTTTGATAATGAAAAGACGCTCAGTCAGCAATTTGGTTCTCGTCAAACTTTAACAAACTCCTCCTAGGGCGTTACGCCCACTGGCCTCAAATTGGTGTACGTCCTCTGGACAAGTGGGGCGGTCGCACGGATGGCGAGAGCCATCATCGCCGCTTCGCGGCTTTAATTTGGAGTTTGTTTTGCTGCCTCACAAAGCAACAGTGGCATTATCAAAAAAGTTGAACTACATTTTACTTTGTTTTTTTACTGAATATAAATTGATTTTGAAATATGTATTGAAATTTACACAGGGTTAAACACTGAGCATCTGGTAGCTGCTTAATTAAACTTCTTACATTAGCATTTATGGTGATAGATGATATTTATCTCTTTTTAATAAAAAGGTAATGTGGCTTTACACATTAACAATGTCTTTGTTTAAAATGAGTGAATCAAAGCACCTTTTTTGAGTCACACTGCACTTTTTTAGTGAATCTGTTCTTTCAAAGCTCACCTCAGGCACATTAGTGTTCCCAAAGGAAGGAGTGACAGAATGTAGAGCACTTTCTACTTCACAATTTCTTCCTGCTTGTATCTCACTAAAGCGCTTGCTTATCTTCTCCTGTCAGGCCAACACATCTTTGCCTACGCGAACCTCCCGGACCTGGCCATCGGTCTGATCCTGATGGCTCTGTCGCTGCTGATCCTCTGCACATGTCTCATCCTCATCGTGAGCCTCCTCAGCTCATTGCTCAAAGGACAAGTGGCTGTGGTCATCAAGAAGGTCCTCAACACCGGTACAAACTAACTCAAGTTTTTACACATTTTAAAGAGGCAACTTCACAGTTCAGGAGAACCCTTTGCTCTAGTTTGGTCCTGTTTTTCTCTTGCTTACTGGTTTACAAAATGGAATGGAAACACACACATTTTCTAAAGTAAATGTGTCACAACTTTGAAACGTCACTCATTACACAAAGTATTGTAGCTTTAGTTTATGTCATTACCAATTCTTCCTCTCGTCTTTATATCTCAGGATCAGTAATCCAGTAGTGGTATTGATAAACCTGCTTGATTGTCAGCTTCACCTTGCCTGGTGGTGGCGCTGATGAGCGATCAGGTACAGAATGTCTGTATCTCCTTTGTCCATTCTGGTCCAGTCCAGTGTCCAGAGGAGGACGAGGAGGAGCAGCAGCAGCATCAAAACGTATCAAACATTGAACATTTCATAAAATCTACAGAAAACTTTACTACAAAGTTCAAGAAGTGTGTATAGTTATGGTTTAGTACTTTTTTTGTTGTGTTGTATTTATGTTTTGTAAAGTTACCTTGGGTGTTAAGATAGATGCTTATAAATTGGGATTCTTGTTATTTTTTTTAATCTAAATATATTCAGTTTGTTATATTTGAGTTTTATTGTTTGAAATGTTGAAGTCAACTCCAGGAAAAATGACTTACCTTACTTCCGGGAACTCTCATTTGGAATTATTGGCCGTAAATCAAACGGAATATCTAGATTTAGTTTATTCTGACAACCACACAATCAAGCTAAGCATTGATATCAACCCTAACTCGTGCTGTGTTTCTCCAGACTTCCCGTTCCCGTTCACCTGGGTGACTGGCTACATTGCGATCCTGGTCGGAGCAGGCATGACCTTCATAGTCCAGAGCAGCTCCGTCTTCACCTCAGCCATCACTCCTCTCGTGGGTAAGGCCCTGCTAAATCACTACAAAGGTTTTCCTCTACTTTCTCAAAACTAATAAACAATTCCTCTCCAGGTGTCGGCGTGATCAGTTTGGAGAGGGCGTATCCACTCACTCTGGGATCTAATATCGGCACAACGACTACAGCCATCCTCGCGGCCATGGCGAGTCCGGGAGAAAAACTGGCTCACTCTTTACAGATAAAAAGTGCTTATGTTTTAGGTAATTAAAGCACTCAATTATGTTCTGGATTTAGATTTCTGTTACTTGAAGATTTTACTACTACAATGAGTGTTCCAAAAATGTACTTATCACTACAGCAATTACTACTCCACATTTTAGACTTTAACGTGTGCATCTGGAACCATCAAAGCATCTAATAGTTTGTGTTTAAGGGAAATTATCAAGTCAAAGTGACTGAAAGTGACTATTTACTGATTAGAAAGTAGCACTACAATTTCTACCTTTATTGCTACCACTTTTCCTACAACAAATAAACAATAAATAACCCATACACGACTACTTCTTTTTGGCCTGACCAGCCAGTCCCGCCTACATCCTGTTCGAATACAGAAGCATCTGGAATCAGACCGCGAAGGGTGTTTAAAAAAAAAAAGGTCCAACATGTGTCTCTCAAATGTGAAAGACTTCTCCTCTGAATATTCTCGTTTCCCTAATTGGTTAATCCGCCTGTCAATCACAAATCAGGGAGACAGGACACGGTTGTCGTGTGGTCTGGCCAGACAAATCACTGTTTCTACCAATACAACAAATACATTTCTGCATCTTCAGTTGTAACCGCTGCAATGGTCTGACAAAAATAAAACAAAGATATAGTATGTTTAAAGGAACTACACTATTTAGTTTAAGCCGCTTTATCCTCCAAAAATGAGGGGCATAGCATTTCAAATCCATTTAAACCCCTTTTCCCTTGTTCAGTGTGAATTTGTGGCACATCTAAGGCCAGTCTTTTTTGAGAACTAGAGTGCTAAAGATGAGAATTAGGCTCAATCAGAGAAGTTTTTACACATAAATAAACATGTGGATGTGTATATCTGCAATGAAGTCCAGTGTAGTAATGGTCAGAAGAAATAAAGCGGTGATAAATGGTTATGTATGAGTACTTTATGCTGCATGGCCATAAATTATGTCACCATAATCTAGTGGTGCTAGTAGTTTCCTGCTTTTATATGAAAAACAGGCTTTGTTGCGGTAAAGAAAAGCTTATTTAATTCAATTGTTATTTTTTGAGTGGTCGTGTGCAGATATGGTTACAGGATACGTGGGGTCGCATATTTTTAGTTTTGGAGTTTAGGATGAGTTTAAAATGTATTATATATATATATATGATTTCCATTTTGTAATTTAGAAAAAGCCTCTTGCTCAGTGAGTTAGAAAACAAACTTATATTATCTGTATGAAAGTGGGTAGGGTACAAAAGGATGTTGGAAAAAGTAATGGACCAAGGATTGTACCTTGGGGAACCACCCTTTTTATTATTGAGATTGTCAGAAAAGTATGAAATGAACCAGTTTATAAACCTTTCATCGAAACCAAATACTGGTAAGACATGTTTGTTTATCATGTTCTGCAGTAACAAACGCTTTGGGCAAGTCAAAAAAGAGCACGAGACAAATGAATGACATAATCAACCACTGAAGTGACAGCCGTGATTGTACTGCGGCCTGAAGATCCAAAAGATCAGGAGTTTCAAGAAATGACTGCTAGAGTTTACTAAAGACTTTAGAATTTTAGCCATAAAACGTTTCTTCACAAAATCCACTAATTACACAAGTATGAATGTTGTGTTTGACCTTCAAGAATATCAAAATCGTTCCGTGTATTTCTGCTGCTGCCCCGGATATTGGGATGTGCATCACTTTTAACAGAAGATAAAGTTTTAGGGTTGATGATATAAACCCACAAAGCTACATGAGTGCAACAGTGTAGTTTATAATTTGGCTTTATGGGCCGCATTAAATCAGAACGGCTCTTCTGGATGATCAAGTCCTGCAAACAAACAACATTTAGCCGTAAAAGTGGTTGTAAAAATAAATGTAGTGTCAGCAACATATCTGAGATGCAAAAACAATACTCCTTTTAAATAATTTATATTTTTAGTGCTGTCCTCTCCATGCATTTCACTCACAGGGTTCTTCTGTGTCTGGGGAAAAGCTGACCGATATTTTTTTCTGTCGTTGGAAACTCAGGAAATAAAGGATATGTTGCTTTATAAAAGGATGACAAAGTTGATGCTCGCATTCAAATTTCAAAGGGTCAATTTTTATCTATGTATATATATCTTGGTCAAATGTAGTTTTTGGATAGTTTCAAATATTCCTGTAAATTCAAACCAAAGTTCTGTACATTTAAACGCTAGGCAAAACTGCATTGCTTAAGGGTCATTTTTGGTTCCATATTATCATCAGTACTCCTTAATTACCCTTAATTAAGGAAGAAAAAATGCTGAATTCATAATGAACAAAGCATTATTCAGGCTTAGTAAGTTAGTTAAGGGTTTAGGTTTGGGAGTAAGGGTTAGTAGGCCTGAAAACTATTTGTTCATCTGTTATTAGGCTAATAAGTGTTGCATAATGCTAATAAGTAAAAATGTTAACCAATATTTATTTTCATTTAAAACATTTTTGCCTCTTTTGATTCATCAAATCTATTTTTTTTTACAACGGAACAATGTCATTGTATGTATCTATTTTGGTAATTTGCCATATATGTCCAATGTAGGACAACCCTCCCATAAACCTCTCTTTTTTCCAGATTGCCTTGTGCCACTTCTTCTTCAACATCATGGGAATCTTGCTCTGGTACCCCTTCCCCATCCAGAGGGTCCCCATCCGCCTGGCTCGCGGTCTGGGCAACATGACAGCCGAGTACCGCTGGTTTGCCGCGTTTTACCTGATCATCTTCTTCCTTGTGATGCCCATATCCATATTTGGGCTGTCTCTGGCTGGAAGGCAGGTGCTAGTGGGCGTGGGCATTCCTCTTATGGTCATTGTCCTCTTCGCTATCATTGTGAACATGATGCAGAAGAAGTGCCCACGCTTCTTGCCCACGGTCCTCCACACCTGGGACTTCTTGCCCAAGCCGCTGCGCTCCCTGGCAATCTGGGACCATGTGGTGACCGTGTCGCTGGGCTTCTGTGGAAACCGCTGCTGCTGCTGTTGTAAATGTTGTAGCTGCTGCAACAAAGAGAAAGATGAGAAAGTGGCGAAGGGAAGTGTCAAGAGTTTGCAAATGTACGCCAATCCAGCCATGACCAAAGATGAGGACGTTGTCAATTCCACTTATCTTTAGATATTGTGTATAAATATTAATTCTTAAGGCTACCCCAAATAAATTGTCTGTTTGCTGTAACCCGAGTCAACATTTTTCATCTGGCTCGGTCGGTAGGCAAATTCTTATTTTTTTTACTTTGAAGGCAAAAAAAAAGATCCAAATTTTGCCATTTTTTGAGTCGGAGTGACCACCAGGGGTCAGGCTTCAACAGTCAATGACGGAAAACGTCTCTATCAACCCGATCGGGAGACTAAATTAACTAAATTTTAAGACATCTCAATTGACCTTTTGTACGCCGCTATCCTTTATTTTGGTAGTGAAGGCGAGCGGGGGGAACATGCGGGGGACACGGGCGCCGCCATGTTTGTTGTGATGACGCTACTGGGCTGTGATGACGCTACTGGGTGTGTGTCAATCCCAGAATGCATTGCGTAAAACACCCTGACAGAGCCTCGCATATCCTATGGACATTTAAGTGGCGCCGACAATGGCAAACCAATTTGTTTAAGACAATCTGACGTCATTAATTCGCGGTTCTGTTTCGTCACAGACACGGGGGACTGACTGTGCAGACGCACATGCGTTGCGTTGTCTTGGCTATGAGGATGAAAGAACGGATAACAAGCGTGATAAATATATATTCGACACGGTGTTTTAGGGAAGTCTGGTCGGTGAGTCGGCGAAATAATTGAAAAATAAAAGAATATGAAGTTTTTTCAACAAAATGCTGATAAAAAAATCAGTCGGCTAGTTTCACACCGGGTCGGTCGGGTTACGGCAAACAGACATATTATTTTGCTCAGCCTAATTGATAAATTGATTAATAAATAATTAAGTGATTCACAGTCTCTTTGAAAATGCAATCTTTTGTGGACTAAAATGAGAATTACTGATCAAGGACAAAGCCAGATTTCTATTGACTTGACAATATACTACTTTAGAGTGTCTTGGACTCTATGTACTTTCATATATATATTAAAAAAAAGGATTAATGCTGAACTTGGTTTGAACCTTAATCTGGTTTGAACTAGAAATAACCTGCATTAAGCCCGGGACAAGACCAAAACTAGAACAGGACTCAACCAGGACTAAAAAAGGTACACACACCTAGAATAGTCCTGGTTTAGTCCTTTTTTGTCCTGTTTTAGTCCTGTTTTAATCCCGGTTGTTCTCAGAAGGCCAAATATTGTTGTTATGTGGTACTTGGTGTGAAATGTTTGAAAACCCTGGACTGTAGGACGTGTGGACCACTGGTAGTAATTGTAAGACACTTCTCACGACTGGACACTTGTTGGACAGTAGTTTTATTGGTACAATGTACAAAGTCTAGGACCATCTCACTGCACTGGACAAAGTGGACACTGAAGTGGGCGTAGATATGTGTTTGTAATGTTTAACTTTCTGGATATGGTTTGATTATGGGGCCAAAAGACAGATATGTTTATACTTTATATAAAATGTGTGATAGGCCTTATGAAAATTTAATGTTGTAACATTTAATGTTTTCAGTATTTAAGACTAAATAAAAATGCTATTTAAAAAAAATTTCTTTGTTCTCTGTGCACTTCTGTAGATGTTCTAGTGATGACATTTAAATGTTAAGAATCCAGATGGTAAAACTAACAGATTCTATAAGTCATGTATAATGAATGTGCTGATTGTTTTCCATGAACTATAAAGCCATGTGAGCTCAATGTTTTATATGGCAACATAAAATAAGATAATCCTAAAATAATCCTTTATTGTCCACACATGGGGAAATTTCATTGTTGCAACGCAGCAACATGATTATCTTATGCATAATCTTATTAACGCAGCAACATGATAATCTTATGCATAATCTTATTAACGCAGCAACATGATTATCTTATGCATAATCTTATTAACGCAGCAACATGATTATCTTATGCATAATCTTATTAACGCAGCAACATGATTATCTTATGAAACTTTGCTTCTATAGTTATTGTTTGTAGTTTCTATAACATTTAGACACAAGTTATAAGCAGATGAACAAAGCAACCAGACATTCCACATTTTTTTAATTTTATCTCATAAAATTAAAAGTACAATTTAAAAAAATAAATGTTGATCCTTATTATATAAAGTAATTATTGCATGTTACGTAAACAGGTGTATTTGATCATCTTAAAAGCTAAATCATTTTCATTTGATGAACATAAATCAGATGGATGAAAATAAGTGTATATACGACGGAGTAGAAGGGCCAACCAAAGTGCCCCCGTAGAGAAACAACACTATAGAGGAGCAGAGAACGTATGAATATAACACAGAGGCTGCTCCTTCTGTCTGCGGGCGGCTGTGACACGGAGCACGGCTGCTTTTTGAACCCATGATGCACAACAGCTGCACCATGGAGAAAGTAAAGGCTTTATCCAACAGTTTGTGAACGATGCGTAACATGAAAGGTGCTGCTAAACGCAGTGTCTTGTCTTGTAATAAACACACTCGTAAGACATCGTTTTAAAAGGTCAGGAAACACTTCAACATCTATTTTAGACTTTTATGTAGTTCTAAACTGTCAGCTCATCCAAGCCCGTTCTTGTGCGTCCTGACCGTGGTGCTGAAAGTTACGACAAGAAGCGGAGATCAATTCATCTTTACCCGGATTTCTTCCATATTTTCAAAGCAGGTAAGGCTATATTGTCTAATATTGTTATAATATGTGATATTTTGAAAATGTGGATTATGTATTTCGATACATTTCAAGTAAAACGGGCGGCAAGTGCGTTTAATACATGCGAGGGGTCGGCCTGGTTCCTTCGCAGGCCGTGTACACGGTCGACTGCGGGGCAGGACTGCTGCTACCTCGTCAGGACGGTCTCATTTGTATGTTGAAGTTATGGCTGAGGCTATGAAATGCACATGATTTTGGAGGTGTGCTTATGACGCATCGTATGACGCATCGTATGACGCAGCTCTAAACCAGTTGGTTAGGTCTTGGTGTTATGCTGGGGGTGGTTTGGTCCGGAATCAATCCTGGTTCTGACAAGCCCATCACGACGTAAGCAAGAGTTCGGTAAAGTTAGCACCAAGAGAGTGCTGAAGTTCACCGCACAGTGCAGTGCCGCGGCATGCGCACACCACAGGGACACGCACATGGGAATGGGGAGCACAGGTGGGATCGCAGCGTCGAGCAGACCATACACAGCACCTTACGGCCGGTATCCATGGCCAGCACCCATGGCCAGTATTGCTCTATGCCGCGATGGATACAAGGTTTCAATGGGGTGATTGTAAGTCCCGTTACGTCCTATTACACAGCAGTAGCAGCCGCGACCCAGGTGAGCGCGGGAGGCAAACACGTAACTCCGCCCTCCACAACCTGCCATATTGACAGAGATAAACCCGCGCAAGTGCTAGCAGGCAGAGCCACAACAACACTTGTAAGCTAATGAGCCTAGTAACAGTGATCAGTGTTGTGCCTGAACGCGCGTTCATAATTTTGGTGAACGTGAACTGAACAAACTGTATTACTGCTGAAGAACGAAACTGTGAACGCGTTCATTCTGGTGTCTGTGAACGGCAAAATTCGTTCTTTTTATTTTCGTTCAATAAAATGTCAGATTTCTAGAGACTTCCAGGCGAAAAACACACCGTTAAGTTGCCCAAAAAGAGCCTGTGTCTGGCAAGTGTGAGAGCTCCAGAGTTGTAGAGGCCGAAAGCGCAAACAGATTTTGCGTGTCGCACCGCACTGCGCATGTGCATCAAAACAAAAAGCAGCATTGACGCGACCGCACCGTGAAGTCAACAGAGCAGCAGGAGTCGCCCTTCTACGACCAGTTACGTGAGTTTTCTGATAAGGTCGGTGAGGATGGGAACAATCTAACATTTATGTGCAAACTTTGCCCAGCGAGTTTTCCCTCATGTTTTTGAGAATATACTGTGGGGCTGAAAGCTGCAACTGCTGCTAGTGTGGTGCTGAATGGACAGCAACACATGAGGGAAGTCTGTCCCTTCAATGTGAATGTAAATCCTGGGTAAGGATTCAAAATTGGATATGAAGATGAAATCTGACACATATTTTCAGCATTAAATTAAGATAAGTTTGTTATCTTAAGTTCGGGAGCAGGACCACGCCCTTTCCTGCGGCTACACTACTTAATCATCCAGATCACACACACCTGTGTTCGTGATTTTCGTGCACACGCTCCATGGCGGCGGGAGCCTCGCTCGAAAACACACTCGTTCCCGACCTTTCTATGGATCAACTCGACCTCGTTCCTTTCGATGCATCGGCCCAGCACAGGCGAGCCACACCGGGCCATCCTCCACTGGTGTCCCACTAGGGCCGGTCCGGTCCCATCAGCTGTTCTCACAGGCTCAGCTCTCGCTCACGGCCAGGCTCCCGTCAGCAGACCGGCGTCCCACCTCGCATCACTTCTGCTAGTCCGGTATTGAGATCGCCGTGCGTCCTGCGTGGACGGCGGCAGGTCTCCAGACCACGGCACCGTCATCAAATCATGATGTTTTAAACTTCTCTTTTGCGCTCACAATTCCCGATAACTCTCGTTCCACTGCGGAGCGCGCTCTGCCCCGCCCACTTTCGCGGGCAGGAGCGGTTCCTCCAGGTAAAGAATCCTCACCCTCGTCTCCTTCCTCCTCCGTCGTTTCCTTCCTCCTCCGTTGTCTCCTGCCAGACTCTTTCACCTCTTTCAAGTAATTAATTCACCTTACTCGCTCACCCCTCCCGCATCGCTCAAAATAACAATAAATAAATACATACAACGTGCATGTGTATATTATAAAATGATAATAAAAACGTATATTAAAAAAAAAAAAAAAACCTTACCCTGCCATCTCTCCCCCCCTCTCCTTCCTCATCGTTAATCTTCTGGCACCGTGTCGCCAAGTTACATAGTTTTACCGCGTTGCCACGTTCCGGCAGGTTCTGCGTTTTATCCTCCGACACTGCGTTGCCAGGTTCTGCGTTTTATCCTCTAGCACTGCGTCGCCAGGTTCCTGCGTTGTATCCTCTGGCACTGCGTCGCCAGGTTCCTGCGTTGTATCCTCTGGCACTGCGTCGCCAGGTTCCCGCGTTTTATCCTCTGGCACCGCGTCGCCAGGTTCCCGCGTTTTATCCTCCGGCACCGCGTTGCCAGGTTCCTGCGTTTTATCCTGTGGCACCGCGTCGCCAGGTTCCTGCGTTGTATCCTCTGGCACTGTGTCGCCAGGTTCCTGCGTTGTATCCTCTGGCACCGCGTCGCCAGGTTCCCGCGTTGTATCCTCTGGCACCGCGTCGCCAGGTTCCCGCGTTGTATCCTCTGGCACCGCGTCGCCAGGTTCCCGCGTTTTATCCTCCGGCACCGCGTCGCCAGGTTCCTGCGTTTTATCCTGTGGCACTGCGTCGCCAGGTTCCTGCGTTTTATCCTGTGGCACTGCGTCGCCAGGTTCCCGCGTTGTATCCTCTGGCACTGCGTCGCCAGGTTCCTGCGTTTTATCCTCTGGCACTGCGTCGCCAGGTTCCTGCGTTGTATCCTCTGGCACTGCGTCGCCAGGTTCCTGCGTTTTATCCTCTGGCACTGCGTCGCCAGGTTCCTGCGTTTTATCCTCTGGCACTGCGTCGCCAGGTTCCTGCGTTTTATCCTCTGGCACTGCGTCGCCAGGTTCCTGCGTTTTATCCTCTGGCTCTGCGATGCCAGGTTCTAGCGGTTTATCCTCTGGCTTGGCGTGCCAGGTTCCAGCATTTTATCCTCGAGCACTGCGTTGCCAAGTTCTAGTGTTTTATCCTCAAGCTCGGCGTTGCCAGGTTCCAGCATTTCATCCCGTTACCGCGTTTCGTCCTGACTCAAAGTTGCCAGCTTATAGCTTCGGTTACAGTCTTTACCAGGTTCTAACGTTTCCATCCTCGGGCACCGCGTTGCCACGTTCCGGCGTTTTATCCTCTGGCTTTACGTCGCCAGGTTCCAGCCGCATTCCTTTCATTCCTTTTCCTCCCGTCTTTTACCCTCGCTCTCGCTCACCCGCGCTCTCTTTCTCCCCCTTCCTCCTTCTCCCTCCCTCTCGCCGGGTTCATGCCAGGCCCCGCTCTTATCCAGCGAAAGGTTGCAATTTTTGTCTTCCTGGATCACTAGGCCTCACTTTCTCATTTATTTCTAAATTAAACCAAATCCGAACAAGTATGTCTCTTCTTCATGCCCCCTCTTTCATGCTCGCTCTCTACCCCCTCATGCTCTCTCCCCCAGGCACCGGGATGCCAGATCTCCTCCTCGTCCTCCCCCTAACCATGAACTCTACCTTTACAAAATATTTCTCCCTCAGGCACCGGGATGCCAGATCTCCTTTTCGCCCTTCCCCCCAACAATGAACACTACCTTTTACTAAACATCTCTACCTCATGCCCTCTCTTATGCTCCCCCTGACACCGGGATGCCAGGTCTTTCTATTCCCTCCATTTCCAAACCCCTCGGCACCGGGATGCCAGATCTCCTCCCCCCCCTCTGTCTCTCATGCTCTCCTGACACCGGGTTGCCAGGTCTCTTATTTCCCCCATTTCTAACCCCCCCCTCGGCACCGGGATGCCAGGTCGACTTTCTTTACCCTCTTCTCCCCTCGGCACCGGGATGCCAGGTCTACTTTCTTTCCCCCCTTCGGCACCGGGATGCCAGGTCTACTTTCTTCCCCCCTTCTCTCCTCGGCACCGGGATGCCAGGTCTACTTTCTTTCCCCCCCTCGGCACCAGGATGCCACGTCTACTCTATTCCCCCCCTTCTCCCCTCGGCACCGGGATGCCAGGTCGACTTTCTTTACCCCCTTCTCCCCTCGGCACCGGGATGCCAGGTCTACTTTCTTTCCCCCTTCGGCACCGGGATGCCAGGTCTACTTTCTTCCCCCCCTCTCTCCTCGGCACCGGGATGCCAGGTCTACTTTATTTCCCCCCTCTGCACCGGGATGCCAGGTCTACTTTATTTCCCCCCTCGGCACCGGGATGCCAGGTCAACTTTCTTCCCCCCCACCTCTAACCCACTCCCCCCCTTCCCCCCCGGCACCGGGATGCCATGTGTCCTCCTTCCGTGAGGTTCATGCAGCCTCTTCGCTCTTCCCTCATGCACCCTCTTCGCTCTTCCCTCCTGCAGCCTCTTCGCTCTTCCCTCACGCAGCCTCTTCCCGCCTCTCATGCAGCCTCTTCCCGCCTCTTCCCTCATGCAGCCTCTTCCTGCCTCTTCCCTCATGCAGCCTCTTCCCTCATGCCGCCTCTTCCCTCATGCCGCCTCTTCCCTCATGCCGCCTCTTCCCTCATGCCGCCTCTTCCCTCATGCCGCCTCTTCCCTCATGCCGCCTCTTCCCTCATGCCGCCTCTTCCCTCATGCCGCCTCTCCCTCTCCCTGTATCTCCCACCTCCCGACCCTAACGTCTTCGGTTCATCACTCCAAAGCGTCATTCTCATCCAGTCCACCAAGTTGCTGCTGCACTTTGATACACCGTTCTATCAGTCGGTTTGGGGGTTCTTTAAGACCAATGCTATCAGGATTGCTGCCTTCCTGTCGGGCCATTCATGTTCATGGCCGTCCAGTCCGATGACCCTGTATCATCAACAAATACTTTCAGAACATTTACTACCGAGGTGGAACATCATCGACCCCAGTTCCTCCAACCTCAGCTACCACGTTTCACACATAAGCTCCGCTTCAGGTGCTTCAGTCTTTCTAGACCATCCAGCTCCGTTAACGTTCCTTCCATCATGGCTTCATTCTACCCTCACCAAGTAACAGTCTTATTCTTATCTAACTAATTACTTCCCATTCACCTTCGACTACCAGTCACATTGCAAGTACTCAAAGCCTACCCGAGTGGCATCGACGTCTATTCAGCCGCGTTCCCCTGCTCAGAGGCCGTCTTGTCCACAATAGTTCTCCTCACCCCGGCATCAAGGACCTCCAACCAACGCTTAAGTCTTCCCCTAAAACGGCAGGACTACTGTGGTAACACAATCTATTCCGAGCCCCTTTGCAATCCGTCCAGACCTTGTGCACTGGTCGTCAAGTGGCACTTCCCAGCGGACTCAGGATCTGGTTCATCCTTTACTTAAAGTCGTTCCACGCCTGGTCCCCACATTTCCTACCAAACTTTTCCCACATTGGAGCTGCCACATCTGCCTCCAGTTAAGGAGTCGTTGATCGCCTCCTTATATCGTGGAGCACTGGTTCTCCATGACTTTCCAGGTCTACACACACCATTACCTCCTCGTCCTCCATTCTGCCAATCCGCACTGCCTCGTTAAGCTTCTTTTGGGGGTATCGAGGCCCGGGAGCCTTCAGCCCTCATCGCAAGAAGACCCAAAACGGCATCAACTTCGTACATTCGTGTTGTTCATGTTTCTCCCCTGCCAATAAACACCTTGCATCGTATCTGGGGTTGTGGTCCTTGCTAGTGAAACTAATACAATAATTGCTGCCTGCGGTTGTATTTGGGCTGTGGAAATGAAGCCTGCGTAAACTCAGCCTGGAAGACCTAACTCCATCCATCTACGTCAAGGCCACCATGGAAGGACCCCTCTCCCCAGCCCCATCATCGCACTCAAGCGGGCGCCCGCCTGTCCGTCTGTGAGAGTCAGATCCCTCACTTCACCATGGACTCTTCTAGGTTTCTGCGCTTATCCCAAAGAGGTTATGCAGTTTTTCCTGGCCAAAGAAGTAGGTCAGGGGGCGTCTGCACCATGGCCCTCGCACCTGCTCCTCATCTCCAATCAACGTTCTCAAGTGACTCCTCCCCGCTCCCAATCAGCGCCCAGGCGGTCGCATTTAAGCCCTCAGGCAGATGGCTCGGCTGCTCAAACCGTACTGCGACCCACCGCCTCCCCAGCTCCTCCTCTACATTCCCCTCATCCTCTACCTTCTCTTCACATCTACCACCACCAGTCTCCAGGCTCCGGGGGGAGACATCTAATACAAATAGATCATGGAGTGCCCATGATTGCAACGTCTTCCGCCGGGGTCTGAGCGCCAAATAACTCACGAATAAAGCTTGCTAAACAGTCCATTCTCGAGGTCTCTTTGTCTCTGCAGGGTGAAATAATTTAGAACAATTATTGCATAATATTGAAAAAAATAACTGAATTAGTTCATTTTTTGGAGCTGTGAACTTAGTTCAAAATTTTCAATTATGAACTATGAACTGAACTAGTTCATTTTAAAATGTATGAACTATGAACTGAACTAGTTCATGTAGAAAGTGAACTTTCCCAACACTGACTGTGATCATCTTTTTTCATCAACACTCATATGCTTACAGTTGTGGATTTATTCAGATGGTCATTCCCAGTGTTGGAGAAGGACATACTTTTGATGTGCATTGCTTGATTGTCTGTTGGTGTGTTTTTTATACGTTGACTAATGTTTCATTACTAAAAGCTGCTGATTAGTCAGATAATAACAAGGCAATTTCTCCTGTCTGTTCCAGGTCCATGTATCATGACTGACTCATTGTCTGACATTGTGGCATTCTTAAGGGGACGTCATGTTTCAGAAGAACCAAACAGTCTACGCGAATAATTGAAATAGGCTGGATCCACACTGAAAACAAATCATCTAAGCAGGTCAGCTAAACAAGGGGGAGGAACAAGAAAGCTTTCAATCAGCACCACGGCAAGATTTAGTGACATTCTAGAACAAGGAAAAGCTCTGTTTTTTCCACAAGGAATTGAGAGTGATTTTGATGTTTGGGATTTTAAACAAAACTCCTTGCCACACGATTTGTCAGTGGAGGACATATACAAACTGTGAAGCTGCCAACGTTAAGGTTTTATTTGGCAACCAAAGTCAAAACAGTGATTGTGGATGATGACATAGATGACACATCCTTCGAGGAAGAGGAATGAAGGCACAACCTATATCAATACTCCACAGCAACAATCACCTGAGATGGTTCCAGAGCTTTATATTCCATCGGAGGATACACAAAACAGTGCTGTTTCTACATTTGATGTTGATGATTCTTTCACTCTGAATAGTTCAGATTATGCTGAGAGTCTTTCTCTTTTAAATGCAAACAACTCTGACCTGGAGACCAAACTTACAATGAGGATTCTCTCAGCGACACAGTCGTTTACCAGCCTGATACAATGCCACCACTCAGTCCACAAGGCATCATTCCAGAGCAAACTGTGGTCTTAAACCAAGCAAACAGCTTCAGTGACATGATAGGGTCTTTTTAAGACGATAATATGCTTAACAAAACAATACAAATTAAGCGTATTCTTCCAGACAAGTGGCTGGAGAAGGGCAGTGGTACAGGTTTACTTAAAGATGTCTATACTAGCTTTTGGGGAGAGTTTTATGAACGGTGTACCCTGGGATGGAAGGCTATTGGTAGGATCTTTGTGAAGGGGTTTCAAGATTGTGGATTGTGGACCTGCCTCTTAAACTTGCCCCTCCTTTTCTTGAGGAAATGCTTTTCGGGGAGATTTACAGTGACCTGAAGACAAGTTTTCTCCGGCTTTTCAGCTCACATGAACAGGAAATAATCAGCAAAGCACTTGTTAAGTTCGATTCTGTGGAAGCTGATGAGATAATAGATCTTCTCGCCAACTACGAATGCCGCAAACATATCAGCCCTGAAACCCTACCGGAAATATTGCTTGAGTTGGCGCACAAATTATTCAAAAACCAAAGTTTGTCATTGACTGTTGGCGGAACGTTTCACAGCCACATATGTTTGCACTGGACTCTGAGCGGCTGAAAACAATGTACAGTGAGTCGAAGCGTACTACAAAAAGAGTAGCAGAAAAGCACTCTTCTTTGCATATCACTATCTCTTCTGGTATGACTGGCTGCAACCTGTCCTCACCCCCATGAAGTTGTGGCATGGTGTACATGAGCATTGGTCTTCCTCCAAGCACCTCAAAGCCAGGTCTTGTCATTATGCGGGGTGAGTTCCAGGTTCTTACCACACCATCCACTTCATCCTAAATACAAAATTGAGACAGGTTTAAATAACAATGTGTCAATTCAAATTTTACAGTAGACTATGTGAGAAATATCAAATAAAAAGAAAACGGCTTTTGTTTCTTCCCCCGCCTCTTGCATTTTAATAACAACACGTGTATGACTTTCTTTGTGTTTCCATTTTAGTCCAAATACCCCTTTATTTGCAGGAGGGGGGAAGAAACAAAAGCAGTTCTCTTTAGCTTATTTAATATTTCTCTACATTGTCGGCTGATTTAGTGATCTAGTCCTCTCTTTCACCACAGTTTCTCACTTTCCTGGTTACCGAGGTCACACGGTGAATCCCCTTTTCTTGAGCCTTCTTTGGCCATTTAAAAAGAAACTTAGCTTGGTGCTTGTCTATAAAAGCTGTACGCAATAGTTACTGCGTTGCAAAAAGCGCACATTTGTGCTTGCGTGCTTGGAGAGTTTACGCACTCGCAAACCACCTCCACAAGGTCACCGAACAGCCAACTTGAAACCTTGTGAATGTAAAAGTAATCTCCAAGTGAGCACGCAAAAGTTATAGTGCCTGTCGCGCACCTAGCCAACCTGTGTCAGACCCTCCGCTGCACCTCGGTCCCGTGCGTGCGGTGTGTGTGTGTGTGTGTGTCATATTGCAGCTATCGTCAATAGCTGCAATATGAGTAGATAGTGAAGAACCCTGCACACGTTTTCATAGCCAACACTGATAATTGCCTACCTGTATAATGTTGAGGAAAGACAACTGTGCCAAGTTTTTGTCCACAAAGTCACCAGTGAAATGTCCATCTTCTTTTAGAGTTTGAAAGATGTCCATCCAAAATTGAATGCATTGTTTACGCAGGATTCCCCACCAAGACTATTCGTTGATTGGCGGTGCTGCATCCATAGATGAAACTTTGATCTCCAGCATATGCATCGGTGTGGTTTCTCCGCAGGAAACGTTGCATGTCTCGGACATGTGCATTTTCTGTACCTGGATCTGCCCGGAGACTCTGCGGACACCCCCCCACACATACCTTTGGATTGCTGTTGGTAACGTACGCTTCCATCCACATAATGTGACGGCTGAAGCCATCAATACAGCCATTTATAGCAATGCCGTACGGCTTCAGTTTATCATATGAATCCAAATGCCACATGCGTTTGGCCCTTACACTGTACCGTCTACGCCGAAGACACCGTCTTCTTCGCAAATCCACTCCATTTGTATCCAAAATTCCCAGCAAAATCCGCACAGTTTCTTGTGATACAACAAATCCTCTCTGGATAGCTTTGTGGTGTAACCACCGATAGCCCTGTAGTCAGTCCCTCCTCCACAAAATAAGCGATTTCTTCTAAATTAGTTTGGTTCTTCCGACAAAACAAACCCAAACGGCTGCAATGTCGCTTCAAAGTCCTTAAACTGATGATATGGTGGTGATGGTGTGCTAGAAGGCACAGTATTTCACCGTGCGTAAACCCTAGTTGAAAGTATAGGGGCCGGCCCCAGCACATTTGGTGCCCTAGACGAGCTACTCCCCTGGCGTTCGCTGTTGGCATTCGATATTCTAGACTATTCTGTCTATCCAGAGGTGATGCAACTGACTTGCTAGAATACGTAACACACTGCTTTTCGATTTTTCGATTTCCTCCTTTCGTTAGATTTATTTGTCAATTCCAAACAGCCCTGCGCTGCACAAAATGTTCGATATTCTCCATAACGTAAGAGAGGTACCACTGACCGGCTTCATTTAAAATTTTGACTTTATTCTCGTTAATTAACGAGAAAAAAGTCATTATTTAATGACTTTTTTCTCGTTAATTAAGGAGGTTTTTTTTCCTCATTATTGACGATTCTCGTTTCTCGTTATTTAATGAGTTTTTAGTCGTTAATTTACGACTTTTTTCTGACTTCGACTTTTTTCTCATAAATTAACATATTTTTTCTCATTAATTAATGACTTTATTCTCCTAGTGCAGCGCATTTTTTTTCCTGGTTGGCCCTTATACTCCGTCGTAGTTAATAGGTTGTGTAATCAGTTTAAAAAATGTATTCAATCAAATAATTATTTTGCAACGAAAATATATATGTTTAACCTTAAGCAAATGTGAAATGCCTAGTATTGGATGATTTTATTGAGTAAATATAAACTGTGAGGTGCCAACAGATCAACTTTCTCTGCAAACAATAAAAGTTTAGATTACAGTTATAGCACTAATTTAATTCAGTGCATTTGACTTTCTTATCAAAGTTATCTGGGAACTACTTTCCTCAATCTACACCATTCTATGTATTTAGACCATTTCTTATCTTTTAGAGAACAGTTCTTCCTCTGAGTGTGGGCTGATGACCAACTTAGTCCAGACAATAAAGTTATCTTTCATTATTTTTAGCAAATTATTTTAGTCACAGTATTTAGTCTATAGAGAATAGAGTATTTTATGCTGTCACGCTCACAATAAGAGCCTATTGGAAGTGAATCATGAGCCACATTCTGCACCCATCTATCCTAGCACTATTATGAACTAGTAATGACTCAAACCCACCAGAAGAGGTCAGTGTTCTGCTGCTAGATATAGAAACCATAACAATTAATGTATTAACGATTTTTCGAGAATTCTACATGAACCGGATCTAGAATATGATGAAGTCATATTACGAGTCATAGCCATTGAAACCATTCACAGTAATAATCCCATAGGGATTGCACGATGTGCAAAGTGTCCAGTATATGTTTCTGTAGTGATGAGGCTGGAGCATTGCAGCAGCTGAACAGCCGGTTCAATCCGCCTGGTGACTGAACTATCTAACCTTTCTCAGCCACTGGGTAATGCCCGATGAAGGCAATACTCCAGAAAAGTTCTCTCCAGCCAGAAAACACACGCATCTTTATGTAAAACCTTTATTTATAACCTTTATTACGTTTATGCCTGAAAAACTAAAGAACGTGAGAAAAGCTATGAACGGAAAACTAGGTAATGGAATGTTTTGCCAGGTATAAAATAATCAATGTTACGTTTTGTGTCCATCATGTTGCCTGTATTACACATACGAGTAGCAAATACTGACTTAATAATGACTTTGATGACTTTTGACAATGATAAAAAAGATAATTTTGAAAAAGATTTTTAAAAATCTGTAATTTAACAAATCAATATAAGATGATACATTCCATGTATATTTTATTTGTGATAGACCACAAAAGACTGAATAATAACAGTACAATACTGACTGATAAGAGCCATTACATTAGATAGATTTTGGTAAATACATATACAAAATGTACAGTATATATAATAGGTATAATATAACATACCTATGAAAACAAAACTGCATTAAAGCCGCGGAGCGGCGATGATGGCTCTCGCCATCCGTGCGACCGCCCCACTTGTCCAGAGGACGTACACCAATTTGAGGCCAGTGGGCGTAACGCCCTAGGAGGAGTTTGTTAAAGTTTGACGTGAACCAAATTGCTGACTCAGCGTCTTTTCATTATCAAAGGACTATGGCGGCCATAGGGTTAGTCTGGGGGCGTGGTCACAATAATATTTTTGTATATGTCCCTGCAGGACACTCTGTCCGCTCTGGAGAGCAGCTTCAGTGAGAGACTGATCCACCCTCGATATGTGAAGGAAAGGTTCCGTAGGTCTTTCCTTCCTGCTGCTGTCAGACTTTATAACAAAAACTGTTAGTACTGAACACTCGCAATACTGACCTAACCATGTGCAATTCTGTCATATGTGTAATTGCTGTTGGAATTCATGTGCAATTAATCTGCAATTACTATGAAATTCATGTGCAATCTATATGCTGTCGTGACACATATTCATGTGCAATTACTGTCGTGATCACATGCAATGGTATTTATGTATTTATTTATTTATTTGTCTATGGGAGTTTTTATTTATTTATAGGAAATCTTCTACTGAAAGTGTTTTTCAGACTTCCTATAAGTGATCTGTTCTTCTGTATCTACCTCTGTATCTACCTGCGTTGCACCAATGAAATTTCCCCATGTGGGACAATAAAGGAATATCTTATCTTATCTTATCTTATAAAATAACATCAGAAATAAACATAGGACTTTTAACAAGTTCTTTAGGCTATCATCTGTCACTGTCAGTCTATGTCAAAATAAAACTCCTTCTGTATCTGTAAAACACAGAGGCCTTTATTTTGTAAGTGTCACAGGCGATCCAGGTCCTTCTGCACTGACCTGAGCAGGGAGAAAGGGAGAGAGAGAGCCTCGGTGACCTGGCTGCACCCCCTCCTCCCTGTACCGCCGTCACCTAGCAACAGAGACCCGCCGCTAATGCTAACGCTAACGCTAATGCTAAGCCCGCGGCACGAGAGGAAATGTCCCATCAAAATAAAAGAGGACGAGGAAGTGAAGGCATTCATTGCGCCCCTGCTGGCCAATTGTGAAAATACACAATATATTTAATGCACTTTTTCATGGCGTCTCGAGGAGAATATAAACCATGAGTTTCAAACAAATCAGACTATGTTGAGTTTTTCACACAATAGGTAGGGGGCGCTATAGAGTAAATTTGTTACATGAGTATTTATTTCCAATCAGATCATAAAAACACATTAGTGAGTGAAATATGAGCTCCGCAGATCAATTCCAATAGGTGTGACTTGTCCTTGAAAACACTGAGGGCATGTTACGCAGAGACCGTAAAGAATATCAACATTCTTTTGAATATTTATTAAATTTCAATGTCTTTAGATTCAAAAGGTGTTGTTTTGAGCTCAATCGGACAAAAAAGTACAATTTTGAAAAAAAAAAGTCAAGCGTGGCGGTGCCACTTTGATTCAACATGGCTGACTTCCTGTTTATCATAGAGCGATGCTGCCAGGTGCGTTTTACTCCTCAAAGGTCAGAGGTTAAAGGTAGCTCTATCACTGTCCCAAGTTTCATGTGCCTCACCCCTCGCTCTGCGCTCACCCCTCTCTCCGTGCTCACCCCTCTTTCCGTGCTCACCCCTCTTTCCGTGCTCACCCCTCGCTCCGTGCTCACCCCTCGCTCCGCGCTCACCCCTCGCTCCCTCGTTCCATAATCACCCCTTGCTCCGTGCTCACCCTTCTCTCGGTGCTCACCCCTCTCTCCGTGCTCACCCCTCTCTCCGTGCTCACCCCTCGCTCCGTGCTCACCCCTCGCTCCGTGCTCACCCCTCTCTCCGCGCTCACCCCTCGCTCCCTCGTTCCATAATCACCCATTGCTCCGTGCTCACCCCTCTCTCCGCGCTCACCCCTCTCTCCGCGCTCACCCCTCGCTCCGCGCTCACCCCTCTCTCCGCGCTCACCCCTCGCTCCGCGCTCACCCCTCTCTCCGCGCTCACCCCTCTCTCCGCGCTCACCCCTCGCTCCGCGCTCACCCCTCTCTCCGCGCTCACCCCTCGCTCCGCGCTCACCCCTCGCTTCGCACTCACCCCTCGCTCCGTACTCACCCCTCGCTCCGTGCTCCGTGCTCACCCTTCGCTCCGTGCTCACCCCTCGCTCCGTGCTCACCCCTTGCTCCGTGCTCACCCCTCTCTCCGTGCTCACCCTTCGCTCCCTCGTTCCATACTCACCCCTCTCTCCGCGCTCACCCCTCGTTCCATACTCACCACTCGCTCCGCGCTCACCCCTCGCTCCGTGCTCACCCCTCTCTCCGTGCTCACCCCTCTCTCCGTGCTCACCCCTCGCTCCGTGCTCACCCCTCGCTCCGCGCTCACCCCTCTCTCCGCGCTCACCCCTCGCTCCGCGCTCACCCCTCGCTCCGCGCTCACCCCTCTCTCCGTGCTCACCCCTCGCTTCGCACTCACCCCTCGCTCCGTACTCACCCATCGCTCCGTGCTCCGTGCTCACCCCTCGCTCCGCGCTCACCCCTCTCTCCGCGCTCACCCCTCGCTCCGCGCTCACCCCTCGCTTCGCACTCACCCCTCGCTCCGTACTCACCCCTCGCTCCGTGCTCCGTGCTCACCCCTCGCTCCGCGCTCACCCCTCGCTTCGCACTCACCCCTCGCTCCGTACTCACCCCTCGCTCCGTGCTCCGTGCTCACCCCTCGCTCCGCGCTCACCCCTCTCTCTGCGCTCACCCCTCGCTCCGCGCTCACCCCTCGCTTCGTGCTCACCCCTCGCTCCGTGCTCACCCCTCGCTCCGCGCTCACCCCTCTCTCCGCGCTCACCCCTCGCTCCGCGCTCACCCCTCGCTTCGCACTCACCCCTCGCTCCGTACTCACCCCTCGCTCCGTGCTCCGTGCTCACCCCTCGCTCCGCGCTCACCCCTCTCTCTGCGCTCACCCCTCGCTCCGCGCTCACCCCTCGCTTCGTGCTCACCCCTCGCTCCGCGCTCACCCCTCGCTTCGTGCTCACCCCTCGCTCCGTGCTCACCCCTCGCTCCGCGCTCACCCCTCTCTCCGCGCTCACCCCTCGCTCCGCGCTCACCCCTTGCTCCGCGCTCACCCCTCGCTCCGTGCTCTCTCCTCACTACGTGCTCACTTCTCGCTCCCTACACATCATGGAGCTACTAAAATTATGCGGTCAGAAAATGGAACTGTGGCAATCATTTATCTAGTCTCATTATGACATATAATACATATGACTATTAATATTATTGTTATTTTTATTATTATTTTTACGAATAGTAATATTAATAATAATCACCATCATCATCATACATATAATATTAATATTATTCATATTGCAGCTGCTGTGCTGCTCACTTCAGAATTATGGTAAGCTTTAGGCTACACAATTCACAAACTCGGAAAATTATTTCTCAATTGGAGCAACAAAAAATTAAGAGAAGGCCTATCAATTGAAATCAATCAATAAGGTAAAAATACTCAAATGTGTTTGAAATGGGCTAAAATAAATATGAATAGGTCTGAAAATCTACCACTGGCCCACATCTGGGATGCTCCGTATGGCCCGTGACATTATTGCCAGACCTGGCCTGACTCTGACTAACATGTGATCACACATGCCAGAAGTTTTTTTTATTTTTTAAATACGGTATAGAGTAAAACACTATTGTATAGCTAGTATTTTACACTACCGTAAAATACTTTGAAGGCCTACAACTACAGTAGGTGGTGGTAAATGCACCCTTTCAGTTGGCTGCCAACCGCCATTAAAAGTAACACAACAACAACAACAGCCTGTCTTATTGTGAACAGTTTCTTATAGCCTAGTTCACCAAGTTTGTCTTATTATTCTTCAACAAATCAAGGAATGTTCTTTGGTGCAAAGTAAAGGGAGCAATAATCATGATGTAATATAGATAATGGATGTAGGGGAGACCGGGGCATGTTGTCACAATGCATTTAGTTTCAAGAACAAAAACTTTGATCTAAAAAGTGTAGATTCATGTGTTTTTAGGCTCTGCACCTGAATATGAACTAATTTAATCAATGTTTGCCAGCGATGTCTCCAGAAAAGCATTTTTAAGAGAGCAAGTAAAATATAACTTTTATAAAATATTTGAACATTTTAAGTTTGACGTTTATATAAGGACAACATCAATTGACCAGATTTAAGCCAATTAAGCCACAGCCCAAAGAAGTGCAGCTGACGGGTTTGGGTCAATCCCTCAATTAATCTGATAATGTGAGTAAAATGAACAATTATGTGAGCACTAAAACACAGTTTACATATTTGGTCCGAATGGCTATTTTGTAGCTTTGAACCAAAACAGGGTTGACTAAAACATTTGCTGCATGTCCCCCTTTCTCTCTCATCCCTATTTCACGCACAGATGTCCTGTCTAATAAAGTCTATGGGGCAAAAAATATCGCAAGTGCTTTACAGAAAGCAATAAAAACAACTAGAAAAGCACAATCAAGAAAAAAGACAAAGCCATCGGTCAACCAAAAGCTAAAGAAAAGAGTAATTCGCTGCTTTTTGAAAGAATCCACAGAGTCTGCAATACGCAGGAAGGGCCCAGGGCCATGGGCAGGGCCATGGGCAGGTGACAACCTGAAAGGACAAGTCCCCCCAGGTTTTTAAATCAAATCTTTAAGGTCATCAAGAGTCCGTGACCTAAGGATCGGAGGGCCCAGCTGGAAGTGTTCGGGTGCAGCAAGTCAATGTTGTACTGAGGAGCCTATTCGTATAGCACTTTATACATTAAAGCCATGACCTTGAAATCAATAGAAATTGATTAGGAAGCCAATGCAATGACGATAAAAAATGTAATGATTTGAGTTTATTTGTTCGCTCTTGTTAAAAACCTTGCAGAAGCGTTTTGTACTAATTGCAGGCGTTTACGTGAGGATTTGTGTAAAAACAGAATTACAAAAGAAAACTGAATGAGACAAAACACAATAATTTCAAATCACTGACCTAATTTTAGTAATGTTCTGTAAATGGTAAAAACAGTTTTAACCAAATGACTGCTGTCACCATCCAAAGACATGGATTTGTCTGAAAATAATAACAATGTCTTCAGTTTGTATTAAAAAGTCTCTCAAAACAGCATGTGTGGTCTTTGTTCATCCACTCCACACAAGCTGGTGCTAAACTACACTGCTGCTGGACCACTGACCACCACCAATAAGTCACCTACACAATACATTCATGCATCACCAAGATCGGTGAAGTGTCTTGCCCAAGGACATTGGGTTCAAACCATTGACCTTCAAGTTGACACTGAGCCTCTGAGCCCTATTACACAACACAACCATGATAACATATTCTCACAAGCTATTCAAAAGAAATTCACCAGTTTAGGCAACTTTGGCAAATAAATACTATATTAATATTTACAGTGTGGCAGTTTGTCTTGAGTCAACAAATTGGCCATTTAAAAGTGCCACACATTGTCTTTTTAAGCAGTCAGTCTTTGATGGTCCACAACTGTGTTGAAGGAGAACGACAGCTGCAAGAACATCAAAAGGCACAAGTCCAAAGCTTCAGGTTGATGCTTTTGAAAACATTCATACTTCATAGTCCATTCTGATTGGAGGATACATGTTGCCTGGTGAATGTGCAGAGGTAGTTAGAGGTTGGCTTAAAAAACAGGTTCCCATTTTTGGTGAAAGTGAATGTGTTTGATGAGACATGGAGAGAGTAGAGGGGGGTGAACATGATCCACGGCTCTGACTTGGAGAAGGAGGACCTTAAACACAGATATGGGACAAAAGTTTAATCATGTTTTATTATTTGAATACTGAATTGATAGTATGTAGCCTACTTACCACTGTCGGCTAATATGCTCTTATGTGTAGGGGAAGCGCTTATATAGTGCAGATCTTGAACTCGCATTTGTTTGGAGCTTCTTCCACGGATTAGATCTACAATCTGTTTTTAAAAAAAAGAAAAGATGTAAATGCAACAACTATCTTTGTATTATTTATCATTTAGCCATATTGTTAATCTGAGTGAAATTCCGGCACTGCATTACACAATATAGACCACTAGGTGGAAGAATTTCCTTTATTACATAGCCCCACTCTAAAGACCAATAGAGATAAATAACAATTGTGAAAGGTACTGGTTATCATTTCTTCACCTTTTTATTGGTGGTCACCATCACAGGTGTGTCGTTGTGATAGTTTTTCAGACCACTGTCAGCTCCGTTTTTAAGCAGCAGTCGCACTGTGTCCTCCTGCCCACGGCCACAGGCAGAATGTAAAGCAGTGTTTCTGCTGTACGACTGGCTGTTCACATCACAACCATTCTACAAAAACATGATTGACATGATTGAAAAACATGACATCATTGGATTAAACTTTCAGGAAATGGCAGCAGTTAGTAAATGAGTTGCTACTACACAGTACTGTTGCAGGGAACTTAACTCCAGCCACAAGAGGTCAGTATAGGAACAAATGATTCGGTTGGGATTGGGAAGGCCAGCTCTAAGCTCAGGTCTGGGAAATAATAATTGAAATTCATAGTATAAAGCAACCACAGATTCATGCCTCTGTATTTTAAAATTATGTATTTAGGTAACTCCAGACATAATTCATATAAATTCAAGACAGACTTTTAGAATTCTGGGAATTATCAGGATATTCTTTGTCGTACTAATTACACGAACTGTATTGTGTCATCCACAAT